>NW_026558024.1:0-51126 GCF_026930045.1 Uloborus diversus | reverse complement strand
TTTTTCTTTTTTTTTTTTGCTTTAATAGCTGCCTTTAAAAAAATGAGAAACTTAGCATCATTTACATTGATCTGCTACGATTGTCGGGAGCGGTGCACATACAGCGCCCTCTGGAAAAAGTGAACAAACGTTGCCAATTCTGCGTAGTAAAGATTTATCTCCTTCCCTTTAATCTCCCTGCTTTCTTGTTAATAGTAAATGGTCTCGCACTATTAAATGTTTTCCTATATAGGAGAGGGCTCGGGGGCACCGTTTTAAGCCAACATTATTTTTTTAGAGAGTCAAAATTTTAATTTGTCTTTACTTTTATTTATTTTCCGATTTCGCAAAGGTGAGGCTAAATTTGGCGCCCCTTGAACGTGGGGTGCAACGCGAGCGGTGCACGCCTTGCACGCCCGCTTACAGCGGGTCTGCTAGTATTGAACCAAGGATTTTACTAACTGTAGATCTTGGTTGGGAGCCAAAGCTGAATCGCAGACATAAACCATACTTTTCCGTAAATATCGATGATAAACAACCAAATATCTTCAATACCTTTTATCTCTAAATCGATTAAGGAAAGCTGACCCATGAAAAGATATATTTTCAAAGAGTATATGAGACAGTGAGAAGCAAAGGGATGTAATTGACAGAAGTAAAATTTTGGAGATAATCATTACAAATGATGGAGGAACCTCTACTCTGCTTAGGGGCAAGAGATGATACTAGTAGCTCTGGTAGGGGCTGTTATATAGCATGATTTAGAAAAAAAGTTTTATTGCCCACTCCCATGTTTTTGTCTGTTTCCTGCGATGAATAAGTCCATGCTTTACTTTTTTGTGTGTCGTTTTCATTACTGCGTGTTTTCATGCTGTCCTTTTTGAATTGACCTTAAGAGGGGGAGTTGGTATGAAGAGAGTGACGCAGGCCTTCCTTTTAAGTGGGAAATAGAATATCTCCAATTTTAGGGGGCCGGGGGTTTCTCCACCGGAGGAAATTTTGTAAAATGGATATAAAAGTCTGCATTTTGAAGCCTTATAAAGGTTAATTGGATAGACATAAAAATTGATAACTAGGTTATACAGTTGTACATTGTTCAAACTTTGTAAGAAACAGCCATTTTTAAGTTTGAGAGAAAAAATAAACTCTTGATTTCTCATTACAACAACCTTTTTTTAATTATAAGTAGTGCAGAAAACGAAAAGAAATAGAGGTAGTGTATCATTTTTTTTTCCTGGCTAAACAGATTAACAATATGCAGTAGAAGTAATTGGAGCCCACTTTGCTTAGGATTTTCAAAGACTTATCTAATTATTTTCAAGGACTCTAGAGTAAATAAAATTATTTAACGCACTTCATTTGTACTTTCCAGTCTCTGATATTTTAATACTTGATTGTACATTTTTACAGTCCTGTTCTAACTTTGTGAGAAATAGCAATTTTAATTTTAAAAGAAAAAAGAAACCATAGATTTCTCATGACAACAACTTTTCTTCAGCTGCAAATGGGACAGAAAACGAAAAGAAATAGAAATAGTGTGTATTTTTTTCCGTGCTAAACAGATAGACAATATGCAGAAGAAGTAAGATAAAAGCAATCAATACAAAAGAATTTCCAAAATACTGCATTCGGGATTGAATGAATAGCAAGATATGAAACATGTGAGCCACAAAAATGTATTTCAAATAATATGTCACAAACGTGAGAACCATGATTTTTACATTTTTAATACAGGATGTGGCAAGGAGCTGAATTTGACATATTTTGGCATTCCTCCCCCTCTACCATTTGTTAGAAATTTTAAAATTTAAGGTTTGTAGCCACACGTTTCCAAATATTCAAGGTTTTCAAGCACTTAAAAATGAAATTAGTTTTTTCAAGCAATTTCCATTTTTTAAGGAACGAATCATGAATTTGTTTGGGAGTTAGGGACCAACTTCAAAGCAGGGGCCCTACGAAATAGCTTGTTTATCTTATAGGCAAATTCAGTCCCATTTGTAATTTACTCTTACCTGCAAATTTTTGCTTGATTTTTTTTTGTAATTTTTATAATTCGTCAGTTTTTACGGTTAAAGGATTTTTACGATTTTACCAATCTTTGTTAGGCTTTTATAGACTTTTATAAAATTTCAGTAAATTTTTGCAAAACTTTTGATGATTCAATTATTTAGATTTCCATAATGACAAGGACTGATTCACTTAAACTTAGATGATTAATACTTACCTTACTTTTTAAACAGTATTTCTAAAGTAAGTAAAATTGTACTCTCCCTCTAAGCTAAAAGATTCATTTAATCAGAATACTCAGATAACTGAAATTTATTCAGTTTGCGGTAGTATTTACCTATCTCTCTCTCTTTAAAAAAAGAGAGAAACTATGTTTTTTAGAATTTCTCAAAAGACCAATTAATCTACTAAGAACATAAATATCATGCACAAATATAATTGAAATACGGACACAAATCATAACGAGTAGATCGTTCTGTTAGCGCGAATGGGGGGGGGGGGGTGTTTTTTCCTTTTTGCTTTAGGTTCTAATTTGTTAAAATAATCGTCAATTATTATCAAGTGTTGCAGCTTAATGTATAGCTCGTTTAGCCTATATTTTCATTCA
Source organism: Uloborus diversus (assembly GCF_026930045.1). Taxonomy (NCBI): domain Eukaryota; kingdom Metazoa; phylum Arthropoda; class Arachnida; order Araneae; family Uloboridae; genus Uloborus; species Uloborus diversus. The sequence continues at coordinate 48,533 of NW_026558024.1, read as the reverse complement.
TATACTCGCCCAAACGGTTTTCAATCCAAAATAGTGAATTTAGACACATTTTCAGCACCCCAGTAACAGCTGTACTATTTGTATTTAATGTTCGTTTTTTCCCCCCTTTTCTTTTTTCCCATCAGAAAAGGACATTCGCTTTTCTCTTCATTTTCATTAAACTATTCAAAAAAGAAAAAGTCATGATTTTTTTGTTTTAAGATTTGGAAGATGTGTTGTTACTATATAAAGTCCTCCCAAAACTGGGGGGCATTGCCCCCTCCCTCCTATAAATCCACCCATGCCCTTCTGAACTATTCAAAAAAGAAAAAAAAAAATTTTTTAATTTTTGGAAAAAGTGTTGTTACTACATAAAATCCTCCCAAAACTGGGGGGCGTTGCCCCCCCCCCCATAAATCCACCCATGGGTTTATAAAGATTTTAAAAAAGTCCACTTACATCCTTTTGCTTCTCACTACGTCATATGGCCTTTGTCATCCATCTGGTGCGATGAATAGCGCCAGGTACTCGAAAAGTAACGTTGTTTGGGGAAAGACTCCCTAAACAAGTTAGGTAAAGTTGAATGAATTGCTTGTAGTCATCCCTAGGCTGCTACTGATTTTATTTCTCAAAAAGAAAGCTTGAAATTTCACCATAATTGCTTATTTTGTTTTTAATCTGCTATACTTGCTTTGGATTGCTTCTTATTTATACCATTCATCCTGAAATTCTTGAAAAATAATGATTGAGGACTAGTTGACGTACCTATTTTGCAAATCATATCTTCTTTTAAAGCAACTTCTAAAATGTGGTAGAGATTTGCTATATACAAAAACATTTTCTGTAACAACTGTACTCACAAAACGCAGTTTTGCACTGCTGAAGCCCTAACAAGTCCCCGTCTAAGAACACAGACCACTTTCCTGGGAATCGTAAATTTTCCTCTCTCTAGGGGGTCGAAAGCCCTTACAAGACTGGGATTTTTAAGCTATTGCTTAGCTCTGACTACCAAAGAATAAAGCAACGTTCCGTATTTATGGCCTCTACAGCTAATTTCAAAAGTTTTACACGCAGTTGCTTGTTTTAGCTTTGAGTTTTAGAGATATAACTATTGTACAGTGAAATCCTGTTACAACGAACTTCGAATTACCAGAACGTTTAGTTGTAACGAGGTTTTAGTAGTAATGAAATTCAAGAAACGTGATGGAAATCAAATCAGGGCTGAAAATTTCTTTCGTTAAATTGGATATCGGTATTCGTTGTAACGGGGTTTTACTGTATAGATTACTGATAATATTGCTGTTTTTGCTCTGATTACTTAGCATTGTAAGGGGGTTACAACCATTAACTAAAAGAACTAATAAAATTTATTTTTTAATGTTTCATTCTTTTTAAGCGATTTTGAGGATATTAGCTACGACCTGACTTGGAAAATCCTGAAAAATTTTCAATCAATTTTTACAAGAATTTAAATGAAATTAGACTTAAAGAGAATGAAATTCCCTATAAAATGAAACTAGAACGAAGTTTCTAGAATGAATAGTTTTGGTTTTACAGATGAAAAACTACGATTTTTTTCTAAAAATTGCTATTTTTTGTAACTTTAGCCTATTTGCGGCACGTGTTAACATCATCGAAATGACTTGAAACTTTGCAAATCACATTTTCTAATCTATTGGCACATTTTAGGGGGGTGCCGCAAAAGATTAATTAAAAAAAGTTTTTCTCCATGTACCTTGTGACCAACCACCCTATTAAATACACAACTCCTGCATAGGACGTGCAATAAATTATAGTCATCTAATAAACAACATGGCATATTTGGAGTGTCATTCCTACACCACAGCAGCTGAATTATAAATAATTAAGTGTTTGCGAGTAACAATCCTATGTAATTTTGTTACAGCGTTTTTTGCTGTTATAAAAAAAAGTCTGCTTATTTACGAATGTGTTTTACAAATTACCCGGATTTTCATTATCCGGATTGACTTCGGTCCCCGCTAATTCGGAAAAATGAAATTGTACTGTAAATGAAAATAATCTGAACGGAAGCGCATTGAAAACATATTTTTAACATTTTTAAGATATGTGTTCAAAAAAAAAAAAAGGTTAACCGAGATTTGATCATTAGGTTTCTGTTTTTCTGTTAACTGTTTCTCAGATGTATACTATATACCAGAGCTGGGGGACGTGCGTCCTTTATAAAAATTAGCTCTTGCAATAATTAATATTTTAACTGTACAGATTGCGAAAATTTAAAATGTATTGCACTTAAAATTATTAAGATAGAGTTTAAATAAGATAATCTGTCCTTTTGAACTACAGTAAGATGTCAGCTTAAAGTCAGGATAAGCCAAGTATAGTAATGTTCAATTAATTTCAAGTAAGAAACAGAAACAAACAACCTACTAAATTTTTTATCGGATTAAAAATTATTTCACGCATTATTGCGATATGTTGCTCTTTTGTAGTTGAATATTGTTAATACACGAGTAAAGATGCCAATACACGAGTAAAGATGAGAATTAAATATTTTGCTCTGTGAATGGCAACACAGAAGGGCATTTCATCATTTGTGATGTCATTGGCAAGAAATGTAAACAATGAAAGCGCACCGATTTAAGTAATTTTTTTTTAAATATTAAACTGAAACAAATTATTTAAAAAATAGTTAGATCCTATATTTTTAAGCATGTCCTTTCAGAAAAAAAAATACTTTTAAAATTTTGGAAACAACCCCATTGGGAGAGGTGGGGTGGGTGCTCTTCTAGCTCTTCTGCTTGCCTAAAAATGCACTTCCTGGCAATGATTGCTGACATTAAAGGGAGAGTGCTTGGAATTCCCTTCTTAAAAATATGTTGCCGTTGAAGGCTCTAAAAATCCAATTTTAAGCTATATTTGGACGTATTAAAGAAAATCATGGAACTTCGTGAGCTATCATAATTTGAAAGATATAATCACGATATTAGCCGCGATGGGAGGGGGGGGGGGAGTCTTATCGGAAATCTTTTGCAATCGAAGCTCCCAAAAAGGCTATTTAGGCTGTTTTTGGGCAAGTTAAAGACAAGGATGGGTAAGCTAATCTCCGTTGAAAATTGTTCAAAAATGTAATTTTTGGTTATCTTTTACGGTGATTGTGGATTAGCATGGGAAAATAGGGCTCTCCCCTAGAAAAATTTCGAAATTAAAGCCATAAAACACAAGATACGGCTCTCTTTGGTCTCGCGATCAGTAGCTATACTCTGAGGACAGTTGCATTTTGAGATCGTCCAAGAAATGCTGTTAATGATGGAGCAAAATTTTGGAAATAATAGCTCTGTTTTGAGGAGAAGGACATAATTTCTCTCTTAATTTCTTTTGTTAACTTCTCATCATATTTTCTTTCTTCTTTTATTCTTCTTTAAAAAATTCCTACAATCACAAGGAGATTGGGAGAGGACATGGACCCCCTCTAGAACCACCCTTGTCTCTGGTAGTATGATGTAAGAATAAGAGTCTATGATTCAGGAGCTGTCCTCAGTTATAGAAGTTTTAAAACATAAGCGAAATGTTGAGACGTTAAGCGTGGAGGTGGTTGTTATAACTCGGATACTTTTTGGACACAAAATTTAAATTTTGGTATGTTTGGTGATCAGGCCCGGACTGGCCAGGTCGGCTAGTCGGCGATCGCCGAGGCCCCCCCGAGCTAGTGAGGGTGCCCAAATGAAACGGAAAAAAAAAAAGTTGTAGCAAAAAATGATTTTTACAATTCTTTGATTTCCTTGTAACTATTTCGATCTGTTTCCTTATACTTTTTCCCAGGCTCACGGCCTGATTACTGAATAGGCCAACTAGGCTGTGGTCTAGGACCCTTGCTTTTTAGGGGCCCTCAAATGGCTAAAGTTGTTTTAGCTGATGACTAAAAGTGTAAGATTTCACTGCATAGTGGTCACAAAAAATCTTTGCTAGAACCTTCCTATATCTTAATCAGGCCCTTTCCAAGATGCTTTAGATCACACTCTTACTAGTTTTATACAAATAGCACACTGGGCCTAATTAAAGCCTGGTAGGGCCCCGGGGTAAGCATATATTTTAGGGGCCCCTAGGGTTTTCATCTCTCTGAATTTGGCCCGTAAACAAGATCGAATTAACATATAAGCAACTTAGGCAATTGCCAGGGCCGTATCCAGAGGGGGGGCCTGACGGGCCCGCCCCTCCCCCCCCCCCCCCGAAACCCGAAATGGTTAGTACCGTAAAACAGAAGAAGGTTTTTTTTTTTAATTCCTAATGTCAGAAAAGGAGAATAACAAAGTTTTTTTTTTATTCTTAATTTTGCTACTCTTCAAGATTTATAATAGTTTGCAGAAATACAGAAAAAGCAATTCTATTTCTCATTATCCGCAAGGCACACTTGAAATTTAGACCTTTAATTAGGACTTCTTGCTCTCTTTCCCAATTCAATTCATTGCAGTCTAGGGTCAAGGCAGGCCCTTTATCAGTTTTCAAGTCTACCAAACTGACTTCTGTGCACTTCCTCCTCCAGGGGCGTGCACAGACATTTTGGGGCTGTCAGAAATGCCTTTTTTGGGCCCCCTCCATATTGTTTACCTATATCTTCAACCCTAGGTTTAAAGATATTGGGCCCCATTTAAGCTCGGACCCGAACCAACAGGGGTCCCTTCTTCCCTCTGTACACGACCCTGCCCTCCTGCCCCTAAAACTCTTATAAAACTTACACTGTACTGATTTCGAGCCGGAGACTCCCCAAAGGCTGGGCCCCTAGTTTCCGATTAGGCGAGTATCTTGTTACCAAGATGTGCCAAATTCTGCTCCTTGATACATCCTGAGTAAAAAATGCAAAAATCACGATTCTTGCGTTTTTGTAGCATAATTTTCAAGATCATTTTTGTGACTGATATGTTTCATGTCTTGCATTTATTTAATGCCGAATTCAGTATCATGGAAGTTCTTTTGTTATTGCTTGTTTTTTTTTTCTTACTTCTACTGCATACTGTTAATACCTTAAGTATGAGAAAAAAAATAACACTTACTCTACTCTTTTTCATTTTCTGCACTACTTGTGATTGAAAAAAAAGATTTGTTTCGAGAAATATTTCGTTGCATTTATGAACTTAAAACGGGTGTGTCTTACAAAGTTATAAGAGCTTCAAATAATTACAACTATTCGAGAGTCTTTGAAAATTATTTAAGTTTTTGAAATTCCTTGAAAAGTTCTTCAATTTTGTATCTTATCAAGAAAATAAAGTATGAATTGTCCAAATGGCCAGAATATTATTCTTCCGTTCTTATTTTCTGCATGTCGGCACTATTTCTTTTAAACTATTTTGTACAATTTTGATACTGTAGGGCATTTAAAGAAAAAAAGTGGGGGTAGGGAGAGTGATCAAAAACAAACTTCACTAAAAGCCGATATGAGCAGATGACGGTGTGCTTCTCTTTCCTCCTCTCTCGTTTTTCCTCTCTGTCCATTAATTTCCATGATTTGTCGAGCAAGCAATTTTTATTTTGTTTTGATCTTGATTGGCAAAAGAATGCATAACTTTTAAAAAACTTTGTTTGCCTATTTTTTTTTTTTCATATTTTCGTTGTTTCAATTACCTAATATAAGGCCTCAAAATACAGATTTTTTTTTTCAAAATTTTCTTGGGGGGAGAAACCCCCGGACCCCCTGAAGTTATGGATGTTCTACATCCGACTTAAAGGGACACTCTCCTGTTATCCTTACCACTACAAGGTGAATAAGAAAAATAATAAGAAATTAAAATAAAATAACAACAGTCCAAACAGTGGAATTATTAAAAATCGAGACAAAAAGTCTTCTATGTTAACATTTTTATGCGTTTGGTGTGTTTATATCTTTATATATTAATAGGCAAGCTGTTTTCTTTCGGTATCGATTCCTCCTCTGTTTGTGAACCGATTCCCGTCATTCTTTTTTTGTTTAGTAGCTATCACCGAGTTTTAGTGTCATCAATAAAAAATTTTGAAATCGAACGCTAATTAACGGAGATATCAATAAAAAACGCATTTTCGTCCTAAATGGCTCTTTCTACGCGAACGGATGGTACAATTTTTTCGAATTTCATATGGTTGGAAAGGTCTTTAAAAAATACTCCTAACGAAAAAATTGTCAGGGCGCCCAAGGTCCAATAACCTAAATCCACTAGAAAAAAAGTTATAAGCGTTTTTTACTTAGCGAAACTCAAAATTTTTAATTTTATATCTTTTCCATTGTTGAAATTCATTGTTGGAAGCTTGAAACATTAAGTTTTAATTCATTTTTAAACCGCTTTTTCTACACGAAAAATGCATTTTTGTGCTTTGAGCTTGGTATGTTTGGAAAGCTCGTGAAAACTACTTCTAAAAACGTTTACCCCCCATTTACGGCAAAAAAAAAAAAAAAAAAAAAAAAAAAAAAAAAACGAAAACCCGCTAAGATGACTAGAAAATGAACTAGAAGCAATTAAAAGTTAGTGAAAATTCATTTTTATTTGCTTTTTCATGCGACATAGTTAGCGTGAAGAAATTGCTGGATAATACTGGGGTGTTGCCATTTCTCGCTTGAGCATAAAGAAATGAAATTCTTGCTTTTTTTATTATTATTGAGACTTTTTGGGTAACAATGGGCATTAAAAATATTTTCATTTTGATTATGTTTTCGCGATTTTAATATTTAAATAAATCATTTTTCGGAGTGAGGGAGGGAGGGCTTTCAGTTTCGATAAAATTACCTTCTTCTCACAATAATACCTGCATTTGCTATCACCAGCAACAAATCTCAGGTTGAAACTTTTGATAAAATTGGCGTATTATTACGACGTATTATTCGCATGGACAATTATGTTGCCGCGAGTAGAATTCGTTCATTTGACTGTTGAAAATTTTATCTTTCTAACGGTAACGGTCATTCCTACTTTTACAAAGAATATTGTTTATACAGAAGTTTTACGTATTAAAGCAGTTTTACGGTATCATTTCACACATTCAGGAAGACTTCCATAATTGTGAAATTGGCGATTTTGATCCATTGGTATAAAATTTTTGGCGCCAAAATGCCAGCGCGGGAAATATTTTTCTTTTTCATTCGTAAAAAAAATAGTAGAGAAATGTCTATTTGCAAGGAGCTGACTACGAATAAAGGCCTTCTTTAAGGTGGGGTTCATTAAATTAACCGTTCGTGACAAGAGGGAGGAAATGAATTACAAGAGGGACATACAATGGAGAAAATGTGACATCAAGCCTTTTTTTTTTTTTTGGTAAGAAAGTTTATTAAAAACAGTATGACATGTAGCAAAGGGAACAGGGAGCATGGTGAAGTGTGAAAGTTTGTGACAAAGGGGAGAGGCGTCAAAATTTTTGAAAAGTGCATTAGACAGTTATTTACTAAACCGCGTAAACGATTTTTTTTTATATAAAATTGCACTATTATTACGATATCCAGGTGTTTTTGAATGGACAATTTTTAATGTAGCAAGTACCATTCGTTCATTTATCTGTTTGAAATTTTATATTTCTAATGGAAGAGGTCAAGGCAACTTACTCAATAATATTAAACTTTTTAGAAGAAATATTGTTCATGAAGAAGTTTTACGTATAATCTGAGTTTTGCAGCATCATTTCATTCGGGAAGATTTTGATAATTGGAAAATTTGCGCTCTTCATTTATTGGTGTCAAATTTTTGGCACCAACTGCAGCGCGAGAAATGTTTTTTCTTTGCATACGTATGCAAAGAGTAGGGAAATATATATTTTCATACGGTTACCACAAAACAGGGGCTGTCCACGAATGAAGTCCCGCTTTAAGGTGGGGTTCACGAAATAGTAACAGTTTGTGCCAAGGAAGAGGGCTCTTCATATATTGGCGTCAAATTTTTGACACCAATTGCAGTGTGAGAAATATTTTTTCTTTGCATACGTAAACAAAGAGTGCCACTGTATGAGCCAAAAACTTGACATTAAATAGAAATGGGTTTACATTTAATACAATACTTTTAAACGGGGGTACATCTTGATTTAAATAATCTTAATATATAAAAATCAATGTCCTGAGATAATATATATATATATATATATATCAACATATATCAACGCACAGCCAATACCGCTGAAGCCTCAGACTTGAAATTTGGCAGGCATGTCCACATAATTACGAAAGTATCCACTAAGAAAGGATTTTTAGAAATATCAATTAGTTCGGGAGAAATTAATTAAAACCCCTTAATATCTGTGAAATTAAAACCTGTCGTTGAAATTTAAATCCCTTATTTTCAGAGGCTTTCCTCCATTCAAATCATTATTCAGTGCTTCATCTCAACTTTTGGTCGATAGCAAACTATAAGTTTGATATTGTTTTTGTTTCTCACGTTGTTCTTCGAGACTTTTCCTAAGTCAAATCATAATGTTTCTGTCTATTGCTTACATTTTTTCAAAACTAGAAACGAAGTTTTTAAGAACATCATCACAGGCGGACTATCCTTTTGAATTTAGAAGAGTGCAGTTTCCTGTAAAAGTTTGCTTTGCAATAACCATTAATAAGTCACAAGGACAGACATTAAAAGTAGCAGGGATCGATTTAAGAGAAGACTTTTTTTCACACGGCCCATTTCTAGTACTTGATCAATATTCTCAAAAAACGAACAAACAAAATAGCAGCAACTTTTAAACAAAGCAGCTAATGCACTTTTTTCCATTAAAAAAGTATATTTTTAATAGCTTTCGAAACGAAAGAATAACAATTAAAATTAATAAACTCTATAAAATAACATTAATAAACTTTAAAATAACATTAACTTTAAAATAACAATACATCATATCAAAAAAAAAAAACAGTTAATAAATCAACATTAAAGTAGTCTGACCAGAAGATAAACAGTAAAGCACAGTTAATTTTTCTGAAATTAAAAAAAAAGAAGAAAAATTATATTGAATTTTGACATCTTCAATTCAAATTATGTTTTTCGCAATCACGAGTGTGTGTATGTAGGCGTGTGTGTTTATGTGGGGGGGGGTATGTGTGTTTGTGTGTAGGGAGTATGTGTACGTGTGTGCAGGCATGAGTGTTTGTGTCTGTGTGCTGGCATAAGTGTGTGGGTAGCTGTGTGTATGAATGTGTGTGTGGGGGGGGTATGTGTATGTGTGTGTAGGAATATGTGTTTGTGTCTGTGTGAGGCATGAATGTGTGGGCAGTTGTGTGTATGTGTGTGTATGTGTATGTATGTATGCATGTGTGTATGTTTTTGTGTGTGTATGTGTAGGTGTATGTATGTATGCATGTGTGTATGTGTTTGTGTATGTGTGTAGGTGTATGTGTGTGTGTGCGCGTGCGTGTGTGTGTGTTTGTGTATGTATGCGCGTGTGTGTAGGACATGGATGCAACCTGGAGACGGCTTTCGCTAGAGGAACAGCATCGTGAGGAGCCGGTCGACGGTGATGGTGCGGAGGGTGGCGGTGGGAAAATAAAATGATAGAGAGCACGCCAAAAACCGTCAGATGAAAGCAATATGCAATCGTGATTGCTCAAAAAAAAATTCGTTTCTTTTTCCCCTGCTGCCAAAAATATTTTTTTAAATGAATTAATGCACTTACCAAAATAAATAAAAACAATAAAATGTCAACTGAAAGAAATAATTTTCATTGTCAAAAAAAAAAAAAAAAAAAATCGTCTGCGCATATCTTTATGTAGAAACATAAATGATTTCGAGTTTATCCGCCGAAAACTGAATACCTAAATTAAAACTTAAGCGTTAAAATAAAAACAAGTCATATATCAACAATAATTATTTCACTGTTAAAACCATAGCTGCGGAGTCGGAATCAATCTCATTTTTAGATTAAGGAGTCGGAGACGAATATCCAAGAATCGGAGTCAGTCATATGTCCTCCGTGTATAAATTTTTGCCAAAGCTACGAAGTCTCAGAGTCGAAGTCGGGGAGTCGGAGTCCGATTAATTATCGGGCACAGGAGTCGGATTCGGAGTCAGGTGCCCCTAAATTCTCGGAGTCGGAGTCTGGAGTTTGGCGTCAAGAGCTATTTCCAACAAAATTTGTTTGAAAAAAATCCGCCTTCAAGTACGGAATTACATTGACTTTCAGTTTCCCAGTAGGCGTTAATGTTAAGTGGTTTGAACTGTTCAAAATTGAACAGAAAATTGTTCAAATCAAAAATATATTTTATATACAAGTTTTTCATCAAAGGTTTTTTCCTACAAAGTTTGTTTGAAGCAAATTCGCCCCACATTTCGGAATTGCCTTGAATTTCTCCGTAGGCGCTAATGTTAAGTTTTTTTTGAACTGTTCAAAATTGAACAAAAAATAGTTAAAATCAAAAGGTGAAATATGGGAATGAGGTGTCCTCGCCGAGATCTTTCGAACAAAAAAAAGTTTGTTCGAATCGAACTATTCATTCAAAAGTTATTAGGGGGAGGGGGGAGGGACAGACCGACAGACATTTTTCCCCATCTCAATACCCTACTTTCCAATTTTTAATATTTATTTAATTGTTTTATTTATTTTTGATTTTTTTTTCTTTTTTGTTTTGCGATATTTTAAAGATGCATTAAGCCTTCTTTCATGCTTTTTTCTTCTTTTTCTGACTTTTACTGTGAAAGTAGGCTAAAAAAACAGCGCACATGTTTCACGATGGAAAAAAAATCGCACAAATTTCTCAAATTTCAGGCCACTATATATATATATATTTAAATTTCCAATGGCACATTTAAAGACAGTTGAATATTAAAAGGATAACAACAAAACTATAAATGAAAACGAGCAATCCAATAGCGTTCCTAGATGAATGTCCGAGGGAGAGCAGGACATATATATATATATATATATATATATATATATATATATATATATATATATATATATATATATAGAAAGCGAATTTGTACAGGTTCCAGAGCGCAAGGAAAATAAATAAATAAGAGCGGGCAAAAAAAAAAAAGGCGGACAGGTTTGTTTGAGGGCACAAAAAAGGCGAAGGCGCATTGCCTCAAGAGCGCAAAAAAGAAAAAAAGTTGAAAGAAAGAAAGAAAAAAACGATGTCGCAGAATATGATGTAGTGAGATTCCGGGCTTTGTTGCACCGTGATCTGAGTGTTGTTACTCCACACGTTTCGACCGCATCTGCGGCGGTCATCTTCAGTGTTTACATGGACGAAGCTTCCAGGGAAGCGACGTCCTAGCAACTGATCGCTTCCCTGTAAGCTTCGACCACATAAACACTAAAGATGACCGCCGCAGATGGGGTCGAAACGTTTAGGGAAACAACACTCGCTAAGACCACGGCACAACAGCCCAGAATCTCACAACATCATTGATACGGCCGTGAAAGCCTTCATTCTTACGATGTCGCAGAAGTTTGAGGATGCAAAAAAAAAGAAAAAAAAGAAAAAAAAAGGCGCATACAGGGCGTTTGAAGGCGTATCGACCCGTGGACCGATGAGTCAGTCCACCCCCGGGGTAGGTGATTCGAGAGCTCTTTCTCCTAATAACATTTTAAAGTTTAAACAAGGGTGCGGGGAGGTTCTTTACAAAGAAAACTGATGTGCCAGAAACGCCAGTTGAGGCTAGTGTTCCACCAAGTTAGAGAAAAGCCGGGTGAGCTGCTCTTCTCTCAAAATTGTTCGAACTTGAAGTTTCAAAATTACAATGTCACCTCTGGTACCATAAGTGGCACCAAACATAACATTTGGTGCGTGGGGAGCAGCTTGCCGTAAATTAAAAGTCTAAAAACGCAGTTCTAGTTTTGGTTTTCTTTGACATCTAGCTTAAAATAAATGTAATATTAAACTTGCTTAAACGAATGTTTCCAAAGATTGTTTTTTTAAAAATAAAAATTGAATTTACAATTTGTATTTGAGACAGGAAAATAAATGCAAAGGATGATTAAAAGGACTAGACATTACCATAGTTCTCAACTACTTTTCCTCGGGTATCAATTTCCCCAGTCAGGAGAAAAAAAACGTATTATTTCTTTAGATAAAAAAAAATAATTTTCTATATTATTTGACTATTTTCTGTCAAAATTAAATAGCTTGAAAATCTAAATGAAATCTGGAAAAATAATTACAGTTTAAATTTTAGATGAGGTTGGTCGTCCTGCCAGCAAAGGGTTAGTTTTTCCAGGATAGTGGCAAAAACTGGGAAAACAAGTACAACAGTTGTACAATTTGAATAATCCAATTGAAACTTAAATTAAAGCAGATCAAGACTATAGGTTCTTCATTAATATAAATGTACAATTAAAACAATTTAAAGTAAACTAGGGGAAATAGATAATGATTTAAAACTTGCATATTGCGATGTAATGTTTAAAAAATATCCTGATATACCGGATGCAACTGAATTTGAATGAGTTTTGACTATTTTTAAGAGTAATTGTCAATAATAAAATTCCATTTAGTATGAATTATACATTTTTATCACATTTATATTTTACACTATATAATCATAATTGACCTCTTATAATTTTTATTACTCTGTTGGCATTGCAAAATTTGCACTACTTCCCTGCTAAAATTTAAAAGATGAGAATTTCTTATTTAAGAGTTAGGACAGTTTAATATTTTTTACCAAAGTCAGTGAGTTGATTTTTATTGTTTTGTACTCTCCACTTTCTTTCTGCATTCATAAAATAAAAAAGAAAAGCATTTGACTAAAACAATGGATTACTGTTCCACTGATGCAATTTAATATTTTAGGCACAAAAACATGAAAATTATTATAATGCAGTTAAAATTACTATGATATTAAACACGTTATATCCAATCCCCATAAATGAAGCAAATCTAGTTTTGCCACTTTGGCAAACATGGGCAAAAAATAATTTTGCCAGGACACTTTTAGAATTTTTTTTTCCTACCTTTGGCAGAAATTTACTTATCTGAAATTTTATGTTTAAAAGAATTAGGCTCATAGAAAAATTTTACTGCATTATATTACAACATGTTGTGGTGGATGTTTATAAGGATTACTTTTGTTATTAAACGCAAATTTTGCAAATTATAAATAAATATAATAAATAATAAAATTGATAGCTAAAAATTTCATTCCTGTATCTTTGTTAACAGAACTCAGTTCAGCTTTCTCTAATTCTGTTTTTGCCATTTTTTCCACTGTCCTGGCATAAGTGACTTCTTGCCTGCAAAATGTCTAACAATTTGTGTTGTCCACTATTGCCCTTTAAAGTGCAATAATTTTGAATATAATTGTCTAAGTGAATTGCTTTTCTTTTTTCAGTATTTTTTCCCCAATACCTAAACCTTACATTTAAATACTCTTTTATGTTGGCACGAAAGATATCCCTAGAATTTTGTTTCCCGGTCTGTTTGTACACCCGTACACAACACAAGCGGACATTTTAGTTATATCAACAGAAAATATTCACTATTAAACACAGAATTCTAGGTAAAATAGCACTGATAAAGCCCTTCAAAGCCGAATGTTTTGGGTAGACTTTTCCCCGCGTCAGTTAAAACCGGTTACGGTTTTAGCTTCAGGTTTTGTTGCTTTGAGCGTCTTCCCCTTTCTTCTATCCTCCTTGATTTAAACAACCCTTACTTTGTCAGGGGACCATGTAAGATTTGAGGCCCCTGATTGGCTAAAGCGAAGTGACTAGCGCTTACATACGGCGGCCATGTTTTTTCTTTCATCCAACGCGTGTGAACAAATTTCGTTTTCATTTAATTCACGCTTGAATATAAACATTTTCTTTTTCAATTTCGAATAATAGCTACCGAATCTTGTTTGGAAATGAAACTTCCCCCTTCTTTTAGTAACTGTATTGTAAATAGGAAGTGTAATATTATTACTATACGAAGCGACATAAAAAATGTGATGCAGTACAATACATGGGTTAAAAAATTTGGACTTCAGACAAATACGAAATGGAATTCAAGGTCTTCAGTTCCTCGGAGAAAGAGAATTATGTGTTCGGAAGGACCCAAGTAACACTGAAACGTTACGTCATCGTTACATCACGTTGCAATTAGTTGAAACATCGTTACCGTTTCCCACACAACCTGATATCACGTTGCTTTATCGATTCGTTACAAAAAGCGTAATTTTGAAACGTTACATCACGTTGCAAATTTCTTAAATTTGTAACGTTGACAAACAGTTGCAAAAGAAACGTTACTTATCGTTACTTTTCGTTGCACCTTGCCTCGTCTTCGGCAACCCCCGAATCCTAGTGGCCATTTTCAGTAAACAACTTCTGGCTTGCTATGCCGCCATTGTTTGCAGGTTCGCAATCGCGATCTCTCATCACTTTTAGCGGTAAGTACTTTGTATTATTGTTAGTGTATTACTGTTGATATACTTATTTAATTTTAAAAAAAGTGTTATTACATATTTTTATGATGTTAATGAACCGCCGTTGGTCGGAGTTTGAGTATTTTTCCCACCGTACTTTTATTTATAATATTGTTTGAAAGAATAATGTTAGATGTTTTTATTTGAGTATTTATTCATTGATTTCTTAAAAAGATGCTGAAGCTTGGGGATATGTTCCATTAATAAGCTATAAAAGCGATAAATGATACCATTTTTTACTCATTTAATCGGCTTTTTGCAGAATGATTTTGACGAAATAATTGTAGCAATTTTTTGAAAAAAAAAATTGTCATGTAACTGAAATTATCTTTAGTAATAATACTTCAAATTTTTGTTAAAGCACTGATGTAAGAGGATTTTTTCAAAACTTTCATGCCTTTCGAAAAATATTTCTGGAGTTCTTTAGTAATAATAATTATTATTTTTTTCAAGGATTTATTTATGAAAAAAGTTTTTATTTAATTTGCAAGTAATATCGTTAATTTTGACTATTAAAAGAACTCTAATTGATGTAAATTCGGCTATGCTATGTTATGCTCTGTTTATTTTTAAATGTCAGGAGTGCTCTTACAAAATATTGTGAATGAAGCAACAGTGTGAGAATGCTCGAACGCCTTTAAACGGAATGAGACATTTTATAAATTAAAAAAAAAGAAGAAAAAAACAAAGATTTTATAAAAGTATATTAACACTAACTGCATTAACAAAAAATACAGAATACTTACTGTATCAAAAATTAAGGGGTCAATGAATCCACCTCCATTCTCACCAAGGAAAAAAAAAACTTTATTCAAGCTTTGAAAAAAAAAATCTTAATACAACGTTTAAAAGCAACGTGATGTAACGTGATAAATAAAGGTTGATGTAACGCTTCAAAAATCGTTGATGTAACGTTACTGAAACCGTTGATGTAACGTTACTAAAACCGTTGCTTTTGCGTTTTGCAACGAGACATATTTTCGCTCTATCAACGTTACCAGTAACGTGATGTCAACCATTCAGAGCAACGTGATGTAACGTGATTTATGTTACTTGGGGAATAATTTTTTCTTTGCGTTTATATTCTGATACGTAAAATTTGATAAAATTACCAATTCATTTATTCATTCTACAGTGCTGCCATCTATTTATGTATCTAATATGTGAAAATTTAAAAAATGCATTAAAATAAAACCGGAAACACATTCTACTAAATTAAATGAATAATAATCATTGCAACATTATTTTTGTTTATTTGATAGAAATTTTATAAAAAAAAAAAATTTGTGCGAAAACTTTTTAACTGCTATGTAATGTTTTACTGATTTTATTCATAGACTTTAGGCTATTCATATTTATCTAACTTTTACTTGTATTTAGGGTAAAACAATAGCGTTGTCAAACTTTTTTTTACTTTTTTTGTATTCTATTTTAATTTTTTTAATAAATCTGAGTTGCATTCAAGATTAAGTTATGAATACGGCAACTTTTAGAGGGACAAAGTAATTATAGTAATGCCAATTCTTACAACTTGAACCTTCATTAGTTCATTCGCATTAATGAACTTGACAAGTCTGCTGCAATGTTAAATATATTTCCAATTATTTCATGTTGTGCCTACATTTTCGTGAGGGGGAAATTTTCCAATATAAAACTGAGCTCCCAAATCACCAGATTAGTTGTATCATCCTGGTGCAGTTAGTACCTTATTCTTGGATTTAACCTGATTTTTTATTGGATTTACTTATTTGTTCAATACTTTCTAGGAAACAATTTTTTGTCACCACGGTTCCTTCATGAAGATTCCAAAGGAAGAAAATAAAATAAGCCTTTCAAAAAACTCTTGTTGTCCGGCAAAAAAAAAAAAAAAATGCAAAAATTAAATTAGATACGCCTTCTACAAGAAAGAAAGATGCTTTTGTAAAAGTAAGAGATGCTTCAGATGAGTTTTTAAAGCAAAATTTGAGAATTGTAAAATACTGCTATATTTCAATCTGAAAACGAATGCTTAGAGCTAATTCAAAATGAAAACTGTAAGATGAAAGTTCTTTTTCGATATAATCCGGTTTTAATTATTAAATTGAATGCAGTGGCGGCGCTAGGCGTCGGCGATGTCGGCGACTGCCGACGGCCTCGCGCAGATAGGGCCTCGCAAAATTCCCAGAAGTTATTAGAAATTTTTACGCTTTCAATTGAAGCTCTTATTGAATACAACAGACACAAAAGTATTCAAAATAGTGCGTGAAGGGAATACTGCACTAAGCCAGCCTTAGCAAATGCGGGGCCCGATTGGAGAATTCTGTCGGGGCCTTATACAAAATGATTGTACAAATTTGAGCAGTGCTTGATCGTTGATTTCTCCCAACGCGCGCAAAGATTTGAAACTGTTGCAATTATCCGACTTTCTTCAAGTTTCAGCATCACGTTTTATTTATTTTATTTTTTTCAAGGAAATTAATGAATGAAATTTCCATTATACATATAAAAGAAATCTTTGAATT
Source organism: Uloborus diversus (assembly GCF_026930045.1). Lineage (NCBI taxonomy): Eukaryota > Metazoa > Arthropoda > Arachnida > Araneae > Uloboridae > Uloborus > Uloborus diversus. The sequence continues at coordinate 31,738 of NW_026558024.1, read as the reverse complement.
AAAAGTATTCAAAAGTTACAGATTATTGATCAGCTAACTCTACTACCCCCTCCACGTCCTATTTCTTTTCTTTTTTCCCAGTTCGTCTAAGAATAAGAAAATATTCAAAATGCTGCTGCTCCTCCGATCCCCCCCCCCCCCCATACACACCGAAAGCATTATGGAGCATCTGAAATTTTTGCATCCAGATCCGCAATTCCACGATATTTCTAGCTGAAAGCCCCCAAATACTCAACAACATCAAAAATCGCTTAAAATTGCGTTTTTGGAGCTTTAATTTCAAAAATTACTGAGCTAATATTACAAAATATGGCCTTACAATCGCATTTTTAAGGCTTTAATTTCAGAAAATATTAGGGCAAGGGTCCTCATACCGCCTTTTTTTTTAATATCATAAGCAATTAGGTTTTTTAAACTACACTAACAAAAAATTAATGTGCAGTATGGCTTCTGAATATAAAATATTGCTTAAGTTTTTAGGACCATAATTTTCAAAATTTTTCCAGGGAATAGCTCCCAGAATCTCCTTTCCATAAAATCTTCAAAGTTTGTCTGAAATTCTGTTTTTGAAACTTCAATTTTGAGAACTTGCAGGGGGGAGAAGGAATTGATTTCGGCCTATTTTTTTTTTAAAGAAAAACAAGAATCGATCGGGGACAGTCTCTGACCCTAGAGTCAATAAATATGGCCTATAAATGTGTTTTTAAGGCTTCAATTTCTAGAAATTACCTCTGAGACCCCTGTACCCTTTTTCCCCCTAACATCAGCAAAGAAAGCCTAAAATGGAGTTTTTAAACTACAAATTTCAAAATTTTTCCGGGGAATAGCTCCCAGAATCTCCTTTCCATAAAATCATCAAAGTTTGTCTGAAATTCTGTTTTTGAAACTTCAATTTTGAGAACTTGCAGGGGGGAGAAGGAATTTATTTCGGCCTATTTTTTTTTTTAAAGAAAAACAAGAATCGATCGGGGACAGTCTCTGACCCTAGAGTCAATAAATATGGCCTATAAATGTGTTTTTTAAGGCTTCAATTTCTAGAAATTACCTCTGAGACCCCTGTACCCTTTTTCCCCCTAACATCAGCAAAGAAAGCCTAAAATGGAGTTTTTAAACTACAAATTTCAAAATTTTTCCGGGGAATAGCTCCCAGAATCTCCTTTCCATAAAATCATCAAAGTTTGTCTGAAATTCTGTTTTTGAAACTTCAATTTTGAGAACTTGCAGGGGGGAGAAGGAATTTATTTCGGCCTATTTTTTTTTTTAAAGAAAAACAAGAATCGATCGGGGACAGTCTCTGACCCTAGAGTCAATAAATATGGCCTATAAATGTGTTTTTAAGGCTTCAATTTCTAGAAATTACCTCTGAGACCCCTGTACCCTTTTTTCCCCCTAACATCAGCAAAGAAAGCCTAAAATGGAGTTTTTAAACTACAACTTTCAAAAATTTTCCGGGGGAGAGCCCCCGGACCCCCCCTTTCTATTCGGTCATTTTTTCCCCTTCGATGTACCTCCCCCTCCCCCTTCCAACAAAATAACTTCTTTTTCATTGCGTTGCTAGCCACAAAATGATTTTGTTACAGCAATTAAAAAATGAATTGGTAATTCTACGTGACGATAGTTAGTATAAAATTGAATTTTATGAATTCAATTATTTGTCTGAAAATATTTTATGTTTAAAAGGGCCTCGCAAAATTGCATTGCAGACGTCTACTTTTGCTATCGCGCCGCCACTGATTGAATGTGCATTCATAATAGAAGCTACATGCTGTATAATCATCATACGTGATGTAATTATGATACATTTAACTTATTATTGCAAAAAAAAAAAAAAAATGCAGATATTTAATAGTTTACATATAATATAAATTATATATTTGTAATGTAACTAAAATAAAAGTTGCTTCGAAGTCATTCTTTCATTTATTTGTTCATTTCAAAAGACGAAAAAAAAGGAAACTTTTCTTAAGCTGACCAAAACACGCTAACAACGACGCGTAAAGTACGCGTCGACGCGCGACGTACGTTTTTTTGACAAGGTACCGCATGTTGCTCTTCTCAGCAAGTTATAGCCCGGTCAAAATAGACCAAAAAAAAAAAAAAAAAAAATTGCGAAAGTTCGGAAAAATTCCCATAAAGCTGAAAATTGGTACAGACCTTAAGAACATCATTATACATGAAATGTCAAAAGTCCTCATCGATCCGAGTGGAGCTAAAAATTTTATGCAAGGTCAAAGGTCAAAAAATCAATTTTTCATATATATCTCTGAAACGATAATTGTTAGCGAAAAAATGGAGGTTACAAAGTTTGAAAGGTATGCAATTGTGTACAAACAAGTGGGGATTCCGAGGATGGATCATGGGGGTCATACCTTCCACCCTAAAGCTACTAAATATAGGTTAAAATGGCATTGGAGACATATTAAAAAAAAAATCCCTTAGACCCCTTATTTGTACCCCTATTTGGTACTTTGACTATGAAATTAACACAAATATAGTTAAGGACAACACTAAAGTGAAGTGTCAGAAGTCCCCATCGATCCCGGTGGAGTTAAAAATTTTATTCAAGGTCAAAGGTCAAAAACCGATTTTTCGCAACTATCTCTTAAACGGTAAGTGTTATTGTAAAAATAGGGGATACAAAGATTGAAAATTAATAGATAATTAATAAATAATTAATAGATAACTATATGCACAAATGGGAGGGGATTCAGTGGATGGGTCAAGGGGTCATACCCCCCTCTCCCAAAAGCGATAAAATAAAGTCTAAAACTGCAGTTCAAGGACTCAAATTTCTAAAAATTCACCCTAAAATCCCAATTTTTGTCCAAATATTGCACTTTGACTATGAAATTACCATAGAAATAATTAGAGATATCATTATAAACGAAATTTCAAACGTTCCCAACGAATCTCAGTGGAGCTAAACGTTTTATTCAAGGTCGAAGCTCAGAAAATCAATTTTTCACAAATATCTCTTAAACGGTAAGTGTCTTAAAATAGAGGATACAAAGTTTGAAAACTATGCATTTATGTACATACAAGCGGAGATTTAGAGGCTGTGCCTTGGTGGTCTTACCCCCCAGCCCTCCCCCCCCCCCCCGTAAGCGACAAAATTAAAGCTGCATTTTGATGACATATTTCGTTGACCTTAAACCCCCTATTTGTGCCCTAAAATTACTTTGATCCCTTTCTGATAACGAGTACTTCCAAAACCAGAAACTGGATCTGCCCTAGGTGTTAAAAAAGCCCAACATTTGTGCCCCCCCCCCCAATAAATGATAACATTCATAAGGTATCGCAGTTTTTGAAACTTGGAAATAGTACTGAAGCTCCTTTTCTTTCTTTCGAGTGACCTCGAGAAACTACACTTGACCGCTATGCCTATCCCCTCTTAAGATTCACACCCCCCCTTCAAATTGAAAAGATCAAATTACATTCAGGGGAGAGTGGATGCGCTTAGATTCCTTTGTAAGAGCAAAGTCAGTCTCACAAGTGCTCCTATTAACAGGGAGTGATTCTTTGTTGTGAAAAGTCGGGTTTATTGATATTATTTTTGATATGAATACGTACCCTTAACAAATAATTCTTCAAAGATGCCGCAAGATTGCTTCATTTGCAATAAATCTTTGACTGACGGTGAAATTGTTACTTTTGAACGCGGACTAAAATCTATAATTGATTCAAGTAGTGCAAGGAACGATGGGTTTGTTGAATACTTGAAAGACAAACAGTCGGTGGATCAGTTCATGTAGTGTCGCAAAATGTACACCCAAAAGTGAGCATTGCGGCAGTTAAAAGGCAACAAGAGACACAGGCCAGTACATCCTGAGTAGTCCACCTCGTACTGGAGTCCTATCAGGTGAGACAACATTTTGTTTTAAAAACTGTTGCTTATTTTGTGGTGATGAAGCAAATGAAGAGACTGAAAAGAAAAAACAGCAGAATATACGGCGTAGAATTTCTCAAGTTGCTACTCTTTCCTTTAAAGATAATATTCTAAAGATTGCATATAATCGTTCAGATGACGTAGCAAAAATTGTTATTACACGCATACAATATGAATACGATTTAGTTGCTGCTGAAGCGGAGTACCATTCTAATTGCTACACTTCATTTCTAAAGTGTTCTGTAGGTCTTAAAGCAGGTCGTCCTGAAAATCCCGCTGTTACTATGGCGATGACAGAAATATTTGATTATATTGAAAATAATGATGATTGTCAGTTTTCACTGTAAGAACTAAAAAATATTTGTAAAACTGAAATCCCAGATGATAAAACAATCAAAAACAGATTAAAGTTAAGGTATGGCAATAGAATGATTATAACCGAGAAACGTAGAAGTTTAGCAATGATTTGTTTACACTCAGCACGATATACTGAACAAAGCTTGGTACGAAAATTAAAAAAAAAAAAACAGCAAAAGAGGAAAGATTTAGGGTACTAAAGACTGCGGCAGAAATTTTTCAAGAAGATATTCAGTCTGTCATGTGCGACACTAACAATTATCCCCCGCCATGTCAAATGTTTGAAAATATTAATAGTGACATTCCGGAGTCATTGACATATTTTTTGGAGCAAATTATCTTAAAAAGAAAACGATCTAAATTGGAACATTTGAAATTAATATGTACTAGTGTTAGCCACTGTATTACGGCTGCTGTTCGTCCTAGATCTTTCATCTCGATATTACAATTGGGTCTCTCAGTTTTTTTTCATCGACGATTTGGATCTAAAACGCTTCATACAAATTTTCTCGTCTTTTGGTTTAAGTGCTTCGTATAATGATACTATCGTATGAGGCGGCTACAGTTTTTAACCATCAGCCACATATTTTACCACTAGAAAACTGGGACATTTATTCAATACGCAGCAGACAATGCTGGTATTAACGTACACACTTTAGATGGCCATAACACTCTACACATAATGGGCATAATCCAAATTATTACTCCTAGAAGTTCAGTTTTAGCAGAAGATCCTTTATCGCGAATGAAACAAATTATTTCAGCGAAAGATTTTGCAGAAAAAGCTCATGTGCCAACACAAGAGTACCACAATAATGGTGTAGTAGGATATAGTAAAATAACTGCTCAGAATTTTGCTTATGAAAGTGATACAACTTCTTTCTTACTCAGGAAAATAGATTTGTTATGGTTGTATGGGAAATGGAATAATTTATCGCTATCAGGTTGGAACGGTTATATTGAAGGTTTAACAAAGGATTTTTCAATGTCTAGAATTTTGTTCTTACCATTTATTCACCAGCCTGCAAATAACTACAATAGTATATATACTACTTTACTTTGTGCTTTGGAGAATACAAAGCATTACTTGTTACTTTTGATCAACCTTTGTATGCAAAGGCTAGAGAAATTGTTGCTGCTGCACCTGAAGAATCTGATAAGGGATAATAGGTACTGAGAGGCATCTTATATCCGTTAAATAAGGGATAATGTTGTACTTGTTTCACCATTTTCACACAATTTGAACCAGAAAGAGTTAAACTTCATATAAAAACTTCTTTTCAACATATTGTATAATTTACAAATTAATATGCGCTTTTTATAATAACAGTTATGTTTTGAAATAATTGCAAAATAAAAATAAAAAACATTTTTTGACGTTTGACCGTGCATAAAATGTTTATATTAAGTGGGATCGATGGGGATTTTTTATATTTCATTTATAGTTGTGTATTTTGTGTCCCTGCCAATTTTCAGCTCTATGTGAATTTTTCCGATTTTTTAAGTTTTTTTTGTTTATTTTGACCTTTGACCTTCCATAAAATTTTTAGTTCAAGTGGAATCAATGGGAATTTTTCTTATATCATTCATAATGATGCATTTAAAGTCTGTACCAATTTTCAGCACTGTATGAATGTTTTCAATTTTAAAAGAAGAAAATTTTCAATTTTGACCTTTGACCTTGCATAAAATTTTTAGCTCCCCTTGGATCGATGAGGACTTTTGACATTTCACTTATAATGATGTTCTTAAGGTCTGTACCAATTTTCAGCTTTATGGGAATTTTTCCGAACTCGAATGTCTATTTTGACCGGGCTATTAGCTGACATTGGAATAGAAGGAAAAACTTTACTTTGGGTTAGGAATTGGCTTACCGGTAGGAAGCAAAGAGTAGTTGTGAGAGGAAATCATTCTAATTGGAGTGATGTTTTAAGTGGGGTTCCTCAGGGATCAGTTTTAGGGCCTCTTTTGTTTATTATATTTATGAATGACATCAATGAAAATATTTCTGGAAGCATGAATTGTTTTGCTGACGATGTAAAAGTTATGGGGATTGTCGAAAATGAAGAACAAGTAAAACAGCTGCAAGAGGATTTAGATCATATTACTAAGTGGGTAGATAAATGGGGTATGGCAGTTAATGCAGGGAAATGTCAAGTGCTACACTTAGGTCATGGAAATAAGCGTATGAGATATCGTTTATAAGGTTCAGTCATAAATCAGGCAGAAAATGTTATGGACCTGGGTATCTTTATAAATCAGGACTTCAAGTTTAGTCAACAGTGCAGTATTGCTAGTAACAAAGCCAACAAAATGCTTGGGTTCATCAATAGATCTATTTCTAACAAATGTAAGAAAGTTCTTCTACCTTTATATAGGAAGTACCTCATTTGGAGTATGCTGTTCAGTTTTGGTCGCCTTATTTGAAGAAAGATATTTTTGTATTGGAAAGGGTTCAAAGAAGGGTAACTAAATTAGTAAGGGGACTCTCAGATTTAGATTATGATACCAGACTTAATAGGCTTAACATGTATAGCTTGAAGCAAAGGAAAGTCAGAGGGGACATGATTCACTTATTTAAATTTATCAAAATGAAAGATGTAAATGGATTAAATTTTTGCGGGGAAAGCAGGACAAGGGGTCATTGTTTTAAGCTATTTAAATCTCAGGCTAACTTGGAAATCAGGAAAAACTACTACTTTAGCAGGGTCGTGGGCACTTGGAATAGCTTACCGGAAGAGGCGGTAATGAGCAAGGGATTGGATAGCTTTAAGAGGGCCATTGATCTTCATTGGGGACTAATTAATTGACTAGGACTAGCCTAGCTGGGCCCAGAGCCTGTTGCTGGTCGTCACATTTGTATTTGTATTTGTAATCAATTTGAAATATCACATTTAAAGATAAATTTTTAAAACTAAAAAAGAACTTTTTTTCTGTAAAAAATTTTGCAATTTAATTTACGCTAAATGCTGCTGTAAGGATAAAAACTTCCACTAAATTTAAAAATTAATGCTCTCGTATGTTTATTTTCCTTATAAGAAAAAAATGCTGATTAAAACCTAAAATCCATTAGAATACTTATTTTTGACGTGAATTTCCTTATTGATTTAAAAAAAAAAATAATCAAAATATAAAATCACGAAACTAAATTTAGAACTACTCTTTTTAAGATTTTAGCTTAAAAAACATATGCATATTATATATTGTGTTTTCTAATCTTATTAAAACAACTACACATTATTACCAAACAATACAAAAACTAGTTCAAAACGTTGGGGAATAAAATTGTTAAGAAGAAACAAGTTAAAATTTAAAACAGTCTACACATTAAAATTTTCCAAGTGTTTCAAATTTATATTAATTAGTTTATGCGAGTACAAAATACTACAATGTATATGGCAGCACTTTAAATTCTTCCCCATTTTTTCAATTCAAAAAATCAGCAAAGTACGATTGCTAGAAACTTTTTTTAATGAGTAGTATTCAATTAATGCAGAAAGAAATTGTGCAGATTTGAAAGAATAAACAGGTAGCCATTCTTTCGAAGGGGAAAAGGAAAATAGATACATTTAAGCATGAATTGAATTAAAACGAAATTTGTTCATATGCGTTGAACGAACGAAAAAACATGGCCGCCGTATGTGCGCGCTTGTCATTCGCTTTGGCCAATCAGGGGACTCAAAACTTTTACATGGTCCCCTAACAGAGTTAGGGTTGTTTAAATGCGGCCCGCATATTGCCCTCGCCATAGATTTGGCTCCGACTGTGGTCGAGCAATCTAATTAAATTAATCGAAAGACTATATGAAGACTGTTTCGGAAAATCGAATCCGTAATGCCTGCCGAAGAGAACCTATGAGCAACTAATTTTGGGTTGCTCCACAGATGATGTCATGCTTTGAGCACTGATCTTTGAGGGAAAGGGTTCGTGAAATTCTGACAAGGTCAGGGAATAAGGAGTAACAAAAAGTGTGACATTTACGCCCTCTTTCTAAGAATATGCTCATGAAAAATAGCGTGACATGTAACAAAAGGAGAGGGTAAGTTGAAGCGTGACACTTTGCGATAATGGGGGGAGAGGGCCCAAAATATTGGAGAAAAGTGTTGTGACATGATTTATGGACAGCCCTTTGGCTGACATTCATTATTGCAACAAAGAAGAAAGTCGTGCTGTGCAATATTACTCTCAAATGTAGAAAAAGCTCTTCAAGAATAAAAAAATGGTATTCAGAACTAAAAAAAGAAAAGAAAAATAGCTTTTTTTAAAAAAATAATGTTGACATCAAATTATGTACTTCTCATCTGGATATTTCTCTCTTTCCTTTCTGATTGGCGATAAACGCTTAAGTCAAAAGAAATCACTTAAACATAGATGACCAAGGCTTTAAGGAAAACATTTATAACATAATAATAGTACATTTTTTAAAAAAAATCAAAAACTAAGATAAATGATAAAAGAACATTTTTTCTTTTAAATTAAACCATTCATCACACTTTCACATTATTCAAAATCAATAGTTTAAAATATCACGTGTACTATTAGTATTGAATGTGTACTATTAGTATCAATAATTCATCTCATCAATATTTTATCTCTCTCATGGTATAAGGCACTATATCAAGGAACATTGTGTGCAGAAAAATAAATTGGAAAGTTTTGTAATCTCAGGAGGAAGGCAGCATTGTATCACCGACCAAATATTCCTAATTTTCTTTCCACTGGTTGTATGTGAATTTCACTTAATATTGCCCAGCGATCACTTTCAGCGTGCACATAAAGTCTCATGACTTTCACTTGTCCAACTGAAGAACTAATATTTCCTTCAGCAACGCCTGTTGTATCTTTAAATTGTCCAACTATTAAGAATCCATCTTTGGTCTTCGTGTAAGGCTGCTCTTCAGAATAATAAACAGGAAGTACTTCAACGGTTGTATTAACAAATTTATCTTCTGGATGTTCTGCATTGCCACTTCTAAACAAATATTTTTCAATCACAATGGGGCTTTTGAAATGAAATGCAAGAATATCTCCTGGCTGAGGAAGTAAACTCCAAAAAAAGGTATCACCTTTATAAGCCCTCGTTGCAGAATAACCCTTGTAAGCCTTTAGAGAAGTTTTAACATCAGCTTCAGGATTTTTATGGGGATGATGAAGGGATAACTTTCCAAACTGCTTATCTTTAAGTTTTTGAACCTTTCCTTTCAAAGATGAGTGAGTTCCAACATGTTGAAATAATGATGGCTTATAATGCAACCAAACTTGATCTTTCCGTTTTTTACAATCTTTAGGATCTTTATCAAATCTGCATACTTTTGTTTGAACAACATGATCCAAAAGCCAATCGACTGGCTTATCACTATGAAAAATAACGAAAAAAGTTATCAACTTGGATAAGTCAATGCACTTGAACATTTTCCCAATAAATCCTAGCTGACAAAAATCCAAAATCATCCAGTCCTTTTTCTCAGCAGTTTGTTTATAAGCAAATTTTTTCATACTTTCAATATAGCCTGGTTTAGATAAAATATCATCCTCCAACTGAACATAGAACATTCCTTTCGGCTGAGCGTACATCATGAGGAAAGAAAAATCTAAATTCTGCTTGGTTCTCCATTTGACTCGTTCCGGAGGATCTCCTAATGTCTGTCTCAACTGATCAAAATCAGGGTAAAATGAAGAAGGGGGAGCAATGACTTCTAGAAGACCAGAATTTATGTGCTCTTGAAATTGGTTTTCTATTTCTGCAGCTTGCCGTACAATGTACTCAGAATCCATTTCAGCAATAAATACGATAATTATAGCATCATTTTTCTCTTCCAGTGACATATTCTCAATCAGATTTTGCAAAGTTGACATTAAGTAACTTTGAACTTCTCTTTTAACTGTTGGTATGCCTAAAACCATGGTAACACCACTTCTGTCTCTGGATAATTTGATACTAGGAGTTAAACTATCGGGTGATTTTATTAAATGAGGAAGAAAATGGTGAATGGATGGCAGTTGCAAATCTACGGTTCCCTGTATACCAGCTAAAAGTTGCTGTGAGTCTTTCCATAAATTATTTTTTTCTAAATGAACTGAATTATTTAAAAGTTCAATAGTACTAGCGGCTTTAAATAATGCTCCGAAATTTCTTCGCAAGTTGACGATGTCATTCCTTCGCTCAAGGTTAAGCATTTCAGCATGTTTTAATCTTTCATAAAGCTCTAGAACTCTCTGGCTCAGAACATGTTCTTCTGAAAGATCAGGTCCGTTGAGAAGAATAAATATTGTGAAGAAAGGAACAGAGGCGATCAGCACACCAATGTAGAAAGCAAATGCTGGTCTTCTAAACATCATTACAAACTTTCAAATTCAACTTTTTTTCGGATTTAAGCTTTGTAATTAAAAAAAAATGGAAGTCACGTGATGCAAAAAATTTTCATATTGAATCTCAGTGTAAATATTTTCTCAAACATTTTCAAAGTACTACTTTTAACAAAAAGTTAACTTCCCTCTTCATTAAAGTGCAATATTCATTTTGTTGAAAAATCTTTCATTGAAACTGCCAGATGAGCCCCAGTTTTATTGTATTTTATTGTACTTCGTTGGCAACACTTTAAGATGTTTTGTTTTCCGCCATCTTTACTTCTTTAGTAGGTTTTGCTTTGCTTAATTATGAAGTATGAAGCATGCATACAGCACCAATTAAATGTTTCATATATAATTAATACAGTAATAAAAAGCATTTAGATACGGCAACTCCACTTACTTTCAGTTGTTGTATAAATCCAACGCACATCTTAACATTGGTCTGCCGAGCTGGCTAATAATGGATTAAACAATCCTTTTTTCTTTCACGTGGAATGCTTAAAACTTAACTTCAGCGTTTAAAGCCAATTCCGAGAGAGGAGACACAGTTCGATGTTCCATTGAATTTAGTTCTTGAATGAACTTTTTAAAAAATTCTTCCCCCAAAAGTTCGACCATCGCGTGAAATCCACCAATAAAAGCACGCAGTGCTGGTGACGTTGTCAACGTCACTTCCCTCTCTGCGTTAACAAAATAAAACAAGGCGTCCGTCAAGACATGGAAGCGTTCAAAGTTCAAGATTAATTGACCTATAGATATGCAAGTGCCTTTTATATCCCTCTTAAATGAAAAAAGTCTATGGAAACACAGGGACATAACATACAGCAAAAGAACGTTCCGGAGATAAGCCTTTGAAGAAATAGGAGTTTCATTCCACCTTTCTGGAATATGCGGCTTATTTTAATTGCGGTAAGTTCGTTTTGCTACTGTTCGTGTTACATTTTTCGAATAAGCATTGTTTATATTGCAATGACACTGTGCTCAAACTACAATGTTTACACAACTGCAAGAAATCCGCTGCATCTCAAGATTGTTTAAGAAATTATTCTATTTGGCCGTCGCCAAAATTCGCCAAGTTTGTTTACATTTAATTTCGCCAAGATTTTCATCAATTTATTATTACGTTTATGCCGTACTAGTTTATTAAAAAGAATCCACATAAATCGATTTCGATCGGATTCAGTAAATGTAATGGTACATGAGTTTCGGCGATTTTTCAAGTTTGTATAGGAAGTAGGAGACATTTCATGCATTTCATTCACTGCACTAGAAATTTTTAGTCATGAAATTCATGTACTTACAGTAATGAGAAAACGATGTTGCACAAAATCGAATTTTACATTCCTTCCAGAAAATAATCCAAGGTTAGAACGCAAATAACACAAATTGCATTTGTACCTTACTTGATTTTTCTTCATTCTAAATCTTTTGAACGTTCTATTAGTTTATCACTGGATCAAAGCTGTAAAACATTTCATTAAACTGCATTTTTCGACACAATTTTTACATTTTTTTGTTTCTGTAGTTTAATTTTAACTATTTTTATGTATATGTAACCAGATACATATATACACATTTTGGTATACAAATAACGAGTTCAACTTACAAAAGGGGTTTTCTACTTTTCAATCTTTTGTGTAATTATTATGAAAGCAAATCGTTGAGTCAGACACATAAAGTACAGTTAAATCCCTCCAATGCGGACACTAAGGGCAGCATGCATTTTTTTGTCTGAAATAGAGGGGTGTTTGCAAAACAGGGGTTAAATAATGTTATTTGCCTTGGAATCGGGGAATTAAAAATTGTCCGCATAAGAGGGGTGTCCCTTAGGAGGGTTTTACCATAGACTGAAGAATTTTTTTTTTTTATATAGCTTTCACTTAATACAAAATGTTTTGAAATAAGAGAATAAAATCAGATAGCATGCAATCCAGGGTTTAAGCTGGGTTTAAAAGTTTTTTAGCATAAAAGCTAAAATTTGGGGAAAAGTTTTAGTAAAATGCTAAACAACTATTTTTTTTAAATGTAGATTTAAATATCTTGGATTATGCTAACCATTAAGAAAACACATGTTAGGTTTTTAGAACGTTGCAGTCCGTGGGCGTCCATATAGGAAAGCGAGGGTGCAAGTTGGGGGCTCTTGTCCCCCTTAGAAATTAGAATTTTCTTGCTTTTAGTAGTACTTTTTTCTTTGCAAAAATGTAAAAACATTTCTTCTCCAGCCATTAACCTGTAACAGGGGAGGTGAAAAAGTAGGACGTACTAGGGTACGTGAGGTCTCGGAGACCGCTCTACTTTCAATTTTTTTTAAATCATGTAATTAAGATACATTCCTGTAAATTTCATTTAATATTCTTTGAACTTTTGTTAGCACGGCAAAAAATATTTTTGAATTTTGAACTCAAATATATTTTTTCGAGGAAATTTAACAAATGCCTAAAGATTTTTTGAGAGAAATCATATGCTGCAGTAAATAATTTACTATTTGTAATAAAAATAACTCTATTATCAATTAATGATTTTATTTTAGTTGTTTAAGGACATTTCAATAAAAATTGATTATAGGGCAATTCCATGAAAAGTGAAACCAGTAGGTCAAAATTTCATATTGCAGTTATTTTGCTATATTATACATCATTGTAAAGCTTGAAATGTGTATTTTCAGAATATTGCATTGCTTTTTTAATAAAAATTAAATAATATTTTTTTTCCTAGTTGGAAGTATGGTAGTCGGTCTTCAAAACAATCAGAAAAAAATACCCTATTTTCAAACGCTTATTTCTAATAGCAAAATAAAAATAAATGAAATTAATTGCAGTACAGCTTAAACTATTAACATAATACTATAATAACATGCACTTATTTTAGTTTTTTTACAAAATAAAATTAGGCAATTTAAATTTTAAAAAAATGAAGTTCTATGTTACGTCCATAACAAAAATTTAGCAAAAGTTGTCGTTACTTCCTAAAAAATCAAAATTTAAAGAAATCCTTTTTTTGTCCTTTTAGCAATTCATCAGAGTAATTGTTTACCATAGTTTAAAACATTAGAATTTCTTTAGTTTTTAAAAAAATGGGCGTTACAGATGTAACGTTTTTGTTACGGACGTAACAAAAAGCAGTATGTTACGTCTGTAACACATGTATATTTCCAATTAAAAAGAAAAAAGTACAGGATGGGGAATGAAAATATAGGGTATGACAGGTAATATGATGTAACAAAACTTCTGATACTGTGATTTTCAAAATTTTATAAATCTTGGTGGATATTTAATTTCATTTTTAAAAATTATTGAAATACACATCGCCGCCTCAGAGCAACATTAAGACATCTAATCCTAGGAATAACACTAAGATATCCTACTGTTGCTCTGAGGTATTCCTCTCAAGATAAGATTTTTTGTTCTCCAAATCATGCAATAAATTCAATTGGTGTTAATAATTCTAGATTAGCAATTAATGCTTAATCACGTGCATAAAAATATTCTAGAGGGTTCCCTAATTTCTCAAACTTTCCTTCATCAATGCACTATGACACAAAAAAATAGTGTTCTCCAAGTAGATTTTTGTGAAAATTACTTGATCATTTAACCTGATGAAATCCAAAGCATTTTGTGTGTAATTTTCATTAATAAAGTTTTTTTTTTTTCAAAAAAATTTATATTACAGATATTAATTATAGTTTTTCTCTTCAAACTTCTATCATTCTGAAAGCATAGCCCAATTGATATTACTTCTTATTTAAAAACTAACTTAGAGATAAGAATTTGTCCTGTTTAATAGTTTAAACCAAAGTAACTGAGAGTTACTTTTTATTGTTATTTACTCTCCACAAAAAAATAATATTTAGATTACTGTTTCATTGATGCGTTGAATATTTTATAGTTTTAAAACTTAAATTAAAAAGCATAATTAGAGTTAAAAGTACTAAATATTGAACTAGCTACATCTGATCCTCAGATAAAGCACATTTAGTTTTGAAGCAAGATTTGTTTATTGCACCCACTTTCATTCAACTTTCGGTACAGATTATGATACCCCCCCCCCCCCCCCCCCCGGGCGAGATCCAATTTTTTGCGCAAAATGGAAATGTTTTTCTCGCTGATGAAACAATAATTTTTTAAGCACCTTGGTCCCAAAGCAGGATACTGCTAAATTTGTGACGTACGCCTCAGAACAGGTGCCTGAGCTGCAGAGCAATTATATTCAAATGTGAAAGGAATATTTTCTCCAGGAATTCCGCAGATTTCTGTGAAATTTTTGCAGAAACTGGAGATTTTATGCAAATATCTTGCAACTCAAGATAGAATTTTGCACAAATTCTGCAGTTTTCTTTAAATTAGAATAAAATCTAAATCCTTGGAAATTACGATGATTTGGCGGAAAACGCGTGAAAAATGTTGAATGGGACAAGTCATCTGCAGGATTTTAACATTAGATTTACTTTAAACTTAAAGATATCTGCACACTGCAGAATTTGTGTAAAAATTTATCTTGAGTTGGAAGATATTTTGTAGAAAATCGGCAGTTTCTGCAAAAATGTCATATTCTAAATCTGAAAAGATTCTTATTTTTCTAGTGGTTTTAGTTCCCCTTTTCCTTATTTTTCCCAATCAATTTTCATCCACTGCAATTTCCTCCATAAACGTATGTTTTGGAAACATTGAAACACATCCATCGCCTAAAATTTCACGTCGTATTTGAGATTTCAATCCTTTTGCATTCTGAAAATATTTCAATTATTTAGAAAGTTTTGAAGTGTTTTATTATGTGCTACCATAACTCGACTCGTTTTCTTTATTATTTTACTACAGTAGAGAACCAATTATCCGGGAAGTTCGGGACCATCGCTATCCCGGATATCTGAATTTTCCGGTTTTCTGAATCGCTAAAAACCTCTGTTTGCCGATTGTTTATAAAACTTAAATTACTATAATAAATAGTAATACATATTAAAATAAGAAGAAAACAGTTCAGAAATGCTTGTAAATACTATCAAAATATTAAAAACTACTAGTGAAAAAATAATTTAAACACCAAAAAACTTCAAGTTATTCATAAGACCGAAGACCCTCACATTCAACCTGAAAAAGAAAAAACCCACCGCTTTTCGATGTTTTAAAAGGAAAAAAAATGAAGGGAAGGGCTAGAAACAAGTTTTTGAACGGAAATATGCGAGTTTCCTGCTATTCGGCATGAAAAAATTCGTTTTCATGAACGCATTTTTTAAAAAATTTTTTTATAAAGATGATTACGGTGGTTATTGATAACTATTGCTTTTTGCAGTATCAGTAGGAGTTTGATTTATGAATTCTTACAGCCTTATTACAGTCATGTGTTTAACGATTTCTGATTCCACGATTAACTATTCGGAAAAATCGCGAATCTGGTTTTCGGCGTTTCCCGAAATTTCGCTACATCACTGACGCTCTAAACGGCTATAATTTTAAAGGCCATTCAATAAAATATTGCATTAGAATTCAACAATATTCATTTCTTCATTTCTTTAGTTTTCAGTTAGAATAAAACACAAAAATTTCCTTCTTAAGAGTGTACTTCTTAATTCAAGAAAATATTTCGGAAATTTTGCCCCAGCGCAAGGTTAACCCTTTGAAGTTCGTTTTTGTAAACATTTCCCCCAATTCTACGTAAGTAATATGGTATTTATTAAGAAGCAGTTCATATTCCTTTAGGTATTTCAAAAAAAAAAAAAAACTTAGCATTTCAAAAATTGCTGTAAATGAGTATTTTTAAAAAATGGCGGAAAAACCTGCAAACAGTTGCCGGTTTTCTGGTTTCCCGGTTTTTCGGTTCCCGGATAAAAGGTTCCGCACTGTAATTTCATTTATTAGCATTATTTTAATTGCTCCTTCATGCCATGTAAAATTAACCAAAAAAAACGTAGTATGACACCTAGGTTCATATTTTATAAAATTTTGTATCTTTACTCTTTTTATGCATTTTAGGAAGCATATAAAATATTTTTGGAGAATCTTAGTCGGTTGAGGTTTCGCAAAAATGCATGGCAACAGTGCAGTTTTAAAAACTGAAAAAAGAAAAAAAAACACCCCTCTGTATCAAACGATTTTGATTTAGGGCTCCCGATTTTCGGAAAAAGGTCACGATTGATTGTATATAAAATGCTTGAAGTACTTGCAGAACAGTTTAGGTCAGATGATTTTACCTTGCAGAACATCGTAAAGCATTCTGCTTTGGGGTACCTTGGCGAAACTAACAACCTTTGTTTGGAAACCCAAAGGCAATCTTAGATCTGTTCAAACTTGTTTACTTGTTAGCAGTTCCACGTTGGATAGATTCTTGTTCTTTCATGCAATGTACCTTATAGGAAAGCTTATTTTGTGTTGGTTTAAATTCAGTACTTGTGTTTTGATGAATAAATATTAAAAAATGCCAGTTTCTTTAAACTTGATTGTTAATTAAGAGTAAAATCGAACTTGGGTTGTGTCTCGGTAAGGTGCCATTATTTCATATGTTGTGTTTCAGACTGTGTGTGAGGATTTATACAATAAAAACATACGATTTTTTTTTAGAATTAAAAAAAAAAAGTCTCGAAATTCTTTGTTTTTACAAAATCTCGAGGGATTCTTGTAGTTTTTTACTTTATTTTTACTGCATGTAAATTTATTTTAAACAAAAATAGTATGGTTATTTTATTCTAAAAGTTAATTCTTATCGATGCCAAGAACTATTCAGGCATATTCTGTAAACGTGCCTCCATTAGGTACTGAATTTCTTAAAATAAGTTGACTCGAGCATTTTATAAAAATATGAATGTGGTTTTTTATGTAAAATATATAGTAGATATTTTTGGTAGGTGTTTTGAAAGCATTATGGATAGCAAATCAATGTTTTATATTTTTGTATTGTTTATGTTTGGGATGTTCTGTCGAGACATTTTTACTTATCATGCATTGAAATTTGAATAACTAAGCATTTTTTTGGCTGAAATAGTTATATTTTGGGGATGTTTTCCGCTTTGAACATAGCATATTGAATTGCTTTGGCTCTTTTTTAGTAGAGTATGAGAAAAGTTTTTGTTCAATGAAATGCATGTTGGAAAATAGCTTTTATGTCTATTGGTACATATTTCTTTAGTGAGCTGTGATAGTAATTAAGCATTTTAAATACCTTCTAGTAATTTTTCTTTGTGTACAAAAACTTTCTAGTTTCTGGTATTTTTGAAGCAAATATTCGCGATGGTGTGTTTTTTGCTGTGGTTTTATGTTGTTCTTATATATATTGTGTTCTGAAGTGCTTTGATCATGTTTTTTTTATCTGAATTTTTCCTGTTGGCGCTAAAAAAGCATCGCTAAGAACGATGTTTGACATTTATCGTCACACATCGTTTTCTTGGCGCCAACAGGAAAAAGTCGCCAAGGGTGGGTATATGACATTAGTTCCCAACTTTCTTAAATGCCTAGTAATGGTTGACCTGCTCACTTTGAATACTTTTTCTGCCTCTCTAAAAGTCATTTTTTTGTCAGGATCATTATTTCTTACTGCTTCTATAGCATTTTGCAGTGCCTCAACATCTACTGGATCCCTCTTGATTCCAGTTTTACTTTGAGGCATGGTGAAATCGTACCTAAAAAGAAATCACTACAACCTTTTGTACCTTGATCCAGTGGTTCAGGGTACAAGATGGAGCTCGGTTTCAAGGTACACGAGGGTGCATGTTCATACAAAAGTGGCTACCCTAACCTAACAGCTACATAAAAAGTAAAGACTAAATGTTGAATACACTTACCGAGGAATAGGCAATAGATGTAATGGTCAATCAGTTAGGTAACACTAGTCTTTAAAAGTCCAATTTCATTTAAGTAACACTGGAATTATTTACTTTTGTTTGTACAAATCACAAAACAATCACTGTCCACATAAAAGCTGGAGTTTCAGCCTACAGCTCACTCTGGCAGGGGGACAGACTCATGGCTGACATAGTACCGTGATTGTTTAGGTAAAAGCGCTAGCTCACTAGGTAAAAGCGCTAGCTGATTAGAGTGCATGGCGCAAGGTACACCTTGGTCAAGGTACAACAGTCTCCCCTACCACCAATTTGATGTTTAATTTAAAATTTAAATTGTCTTCTTACCTTGATTTCTGTCAGTTCAATATCATTTTTTACTCTAGAATTTTTAAATAAAGTTGCCTGCCCTTTTTTGAACAGTGATGTAAAAATCCTTCAGTTTGATATTTAATATTTAGTACTTGCTTAGAATCAAACAATCAATTGTATTCATAGTGTAGAGTTTTATATCATGTTACAGAAAACCTTATTTGGATATGATGTGAAAGATGAATACAGAGGACCATTTCACATTTGGCTGTTGAACTTTCTGAAGCATCAACTGCAATACTGCATCCATGATTTCAAGCAACTTCTCGAAAGAAAATCAAGAATTGAAGAATTGTCGCTGTTCCTTCTGCATGACTGAATGGCTATGACGGGGAGATTTGGTGTATACTATATATGATCAATTCCTCTGTTGTAACTTTTCAGTCAACCTAGTCATACTTTACAAGCTTTGTATTTATTTTATTTTCTTGTTTGCTGCATCCCATTTTTCTTTGCTTCTAAAATTGTATATGATAACTTTCTTAATGTTTTATTTCAGGTAATATGTCATTAAGGTCTATAAGGTGCTTCTTGGAATGTGGATACTTCTACAGCAATGGCATCTTTAAATGAATATTTTTTTAAGTGACATCCATCGGTAGGTAATACAGACACTCACCTCAGTGTCAGTCATCTTCAAAATTTGCAGATAAATGAAAAAAGGTTCACATCTTGTTTCCATGTATACTAATAATGTAAAGCAGTAGAGTTTGTTTGTTTAAACGCGCTAATCTTAGGAACTACTGGTTCGAATTGAAAAAATCTTTTTGCGTTGAATAGTCCATTCATTGAAGAAGGCTATAGGCTATATAACATCACGCTATGACTAATGGGAGTAGAGCAGCAATAAAAGTGTTATGAAAATGGGAAAATTTATATTATAATATAAAATGCTTGGAGTGGAGAATATGCGTAGCCACACTGACTTGACCTGAAATTGCGGGCTTCATGATCCTGTGGGCGTAGCTTCGAGTCAGCCATGAGGCAAATCTCGAGGGGACTTTCCAAGAGATAATCCTAAACGAAGCTAAAAATGATTTGTAAAAAAAAAAAATATGTGTACGTCTCATTGTCTTTTTCTTATTATTTATTAACTAATATATAATGCTTTGTTTGAACGCGCCCATCTCAGGATTTACTGGTTCGAATCGAAAAATTATTTTTGTGTTGAATGGTCCATTTATTAAAGAAGGCTATAGGCTATTTTTTTCAATCAGATTGACCGAAATATTTGTAATCTCAAATTAAATGTTGAAGAAATTGTTTAGTTCTATGAATTCCTAATAGATGGCGGGTAAGTTATCTCTTCCAGAGGAAGCTGGCCGACAGTGGCGATAGCTGCAAGGAACCATGCTCGTGCTACACTGTTGCGATCAACAATCAGATTTTTGAATGCGTTTTTTTTTCGATGTTCAGGTACATAGCTTGATTTTGTAGGATTTTTCTATTGGGTTTTGTTTTCCTTATTACTTCAACGTTTGTTTTTTGTTCTTTACTTTAATTGAATATTTATTTATTTTTTTGCTGATTTATTCATTTATTTTGTTCATTGTAAACTTAATTTAGTAAATTCTAAATTATGGCTAGTCACAGATCTTTTAGAAAAATACTAGCTTTAAAAAAAATTAGTTTTTAGATTCATTATTTGTTAATAAAGTAAAATACTTCTTTAAAAAAATTCAAAAGAAAAAAAAAGAAATAATCAATTAAAAATCAAGCTTAAATTTTTCGCTGTTCACCAGTAGTTTTAGATCATTATTGCTGCATGCTTGAATTTCCTTTTCTTTTGAAAAATCATTTTGAAATGAAAACTTTTTTCAGTATTTTTAGTGATTGAAAATTTGTGTTCAGCTTTTCCAGAGAAAGAATGATTAATTTGTTTACATGTAAATTCTTACCTGCATAAAAATTTTGTATGATTATATGTCTAATTGTGTAGTTGAGGGCTTGTAGACTTTTAAAGTTACTACTCTCATTAGCCTCGGAAAATTTTAAGTCATTTGCATCCATGTTGATTCAAGGGACTCATAAATATTATATATATATATATATATATATATATATATATATATATATATATATATAGTGTTAATTTTCAGCAGTGGTCTTAGTTAATGAAAATTAAAAAAAATAAAATTGGTCACAAGAATTAATTAACGACGTTTAGAGCATCGATAAAAAAAAACGAAATCAGGGACTATTTAAGGGTAAAAAAATTTTTTAAGTCAGCAACTGTTGCCAAAAATCACAAGTTTGGGAATTTTTCCAATACTTGTAGCCTATCCTAAAACTTTGGTAATACAGTAGGCGCTCATTATAACGACCACTCGTTATAAAGACCAATCCATTATAACGACCAGTGGTAATAGTCCCAACTTTGTTCCAATGAACTCTATGTTAATTTTCTTCCGGTATAACGACCGTTCTACATCATCTAATCCAATACAGCGATCGAATTCAGCGAACACAATTCCTGGTGTTTTTTCCAATGATATTAATATGTAACTTGAAATGACCTTCATTACTCTTTACGGACCGGAAAAAGGTGAAGATTACAAAGTGGATATCCTTACAGCTTTGCGTCTTTCTAAATCAGCATGGAATTTAGAAAAGACCATCAAGAATTGCCTCCACCATGTTGATTTTAAAAAGCAAAGGAAAAATGCTTACATGATTTGTCAGGCAATCCAAGATGAAAATTTTGACGAAAAAAATGAAATGCTGTAAAAAATTTCTTAAAAAAAAAAAAAATGAAATTTGTAGAAGTGTTAAATTTTGACTGTTATGCTAAAATCAATTATGATTTAGAATGTGTCAAACACGTGTCTGTCCGAAAATGAAGTACCTCTCGATATTGTGCACAAAAACAAATTAATGTATCACAGGCGCGGATCCACGGGAGGGGAACTGGGGGAACGTTCCCCCTCCAAAATCCCAAGTGTACCTAAAAATTTTCAGAACAGAATACAGCACAATTCTTTCGTTTTTTAAAACTTGAACTTCAAGAAAGGCACCAGGAAAAGCGAGGAGAGGATTGCTAAAGCAGATTCAAATAAGAGAAAGGTGGGAATATGCCCCCCCCCCCCCCAAATCTCATATATACCTAAAAAATTTCACAACAGAGTGTAGGAAAATTCTTTTATTTTATAGAACTTGAACTTGAAGAAAAGCTCCAGAAAAAATTTGAAAATAGAAGAAGCGGATCCACGGAGGGGAACTGGAGGAATGTTCCCCTCCCCTCAACGTATCATGTGCACCTAAAAGGTTTTAGAACAGAAAGCAGAAAAATATTGTTTTATAGAACTTGTACTTGAAAATAGGTTCTAGGAAAAACGACCAGACAATAGCAGAGGCGGATGGTGGATTCGTGGGGGAATGTCCCTCCCCTTAAAATCTCACTTGTACCTAAATATTTCACAAAAGATTACCGAAAAATTCTTCTGTTTTATAGAACTTGAATTTGAAGCAAAGCGCAAGGAAAAGCGAAGAGAGAATTGCAAAAGCGGATCCAAGGAGGGGAACTGGGATATGTTTTCCTCTCCCCTCAAAAAAAAAAATCCCAGTAATCCTAAAACTGTTCAGAAAACAAAGTACAGGATTTTTTTTTCTGTTTTTAGAGCTTGACGAAAGGCTCCAGGAAACGCGAATGGACAATAGCGGAAGCGAATCCATGGAGGGGAACTGGAGAAATTTTCCCCTCCCCCCAAAATGTCATGTGTACACTCTCAAAAATGGACCTTTCAAATTTGACGAAATTTTCTTCATTTTTGACGAAACCACTTCCAGGGATATGCTCCGAGCGAACATTTCGTCAAATTGAAGAAACTGCTTTTGTTAGTGGTTTGAGGATGCGAATTTCGTCAAATGCAACAAAATATTTCTTCATTCTAGTTTCGTCAAATTAACAATCATTTTCGTGGTTTTGAGAGCATTAGTTTCGTCAAATTAATTTCGTCATATATGAGGACATCAATTTCGTAAATTTTTAAGAAAATTTATTTCCTTTTTTTTTATCTTGGAGCACAATAGTTTTTTTTTATTTTTCAGAATACAGTCGAACCTCGTTAATTCGAACACGCTTTTCACAAATAACTGCTGAAATGAACTTTTTTGCAATTCTTGTTTTATTGTTTTTCGGATAAAGCGAACCACGTTTTTCATCAATTTTAATGGTCCCTTTAAGGTCGTTATAACGAGGTTCGACTGTATTTTATAAGATTCGTGTGCGTGTGATCAAATCGTAACTTCAGAATCTTGCCACCGTATTTTCCCATTTTAATGCGTATAGTCACTTTCACAGGCCCGTCATTTATGGGGTCAGGGGGTCAATTGACGCCCCCCCCCTCCCGTCTTGATTTTTGAACATTCATGTTTTTACACATGACTGGCCGTCGTTTTAGTTGGTTTCCTGTAAAATTTTTATTGAGTACAGATTCTTTGCCATATTTGGAAAAAATTGTAATAATGGGCCTGCAGCCCCCCCCCCCCCCCCATCAAAAAAAGACAAGTAATTGTTGAAAAAAGAGGCACATAAAGTATGTCAAGCAAATTTTTATTTAGGTGAAAATGCAAACAAACAACTTCTTAAAAAAGGTAAAACAAATCATTGCAGATTAAACTCCCCATGTTATCTAATTAAACCCCATAATGGGGGTTTTCTTCAAAAAATCTAATTTTTGTCGGATATTTTCCAAATTTGGCACATAGGTTCGTTATTGCAGGCTCGGAAATTCACACAAGGTCGTTTATGTCTCTCTATGTGGAGAGGGGGGGGGGGGATACACAATCCCGCATTGAGGGTTCTCCGTATTAAAAAAAGTTTTTGTACGATCTTTTTTAAATTTGCCACAGAGGTTTTTAGATGCTCAAGAATCACGCAAGGGAGTTTTCATCACTTTATAAGGAGATGGGGGGGGGGGGGGGGTCTTTCAAAAAATCTAGTTTTTGTCAGATTTTTCCAAAATTTGGCACAGAGGTTCTTTGATGCCCGGGGATTCTCGCAGGATAGTTTTCTTCCCTCTTTTTTTTTGGGGGGGGGGGGGCAACCCCTATAGTAGTTTTCCTACAAAAAAATCCAGTTTTTGTTGGATCTTGCCGAATTTGGCACAGAGTTTCGTTATTTGATACTCAGGAATTCTCATAGAGTGGTTTTCGTTCCACTATGGGGGGGGCAACCCCCATACGGAGGGGTTCTTATGAAAAAACAGTTTTTATCATATCTTTTCCAAATTTGGAAGAGAGGTCCTCTGATGCTCGGAAATTCACGCATGGTATAGTTTTCAACCCTCCATGATGGGGGGGGGGAGCAACCCCGCATTGGGGGGTTCTCCTAAAAAAAAGTTTTTGTCCGATCTTTTCTAAATTTGCGATTAAGGTTCTTTGATGCTCAGGAATTCACGGAGGTTAGCTTTCGTCACTCTATGGGGGGGGGGGAGGAACCCCCGATGGGGGTTTACCTTGAAAAAAAATTCATTTTTTGTCGGATCTCTCCAAAATTTGCCATAGAGGTTCATTTATTGATGCTCAGGAATTCTCATAAAGTAGTTTTCGCGCCGCTATAGGAGACAACCACCAAATGGGGGGTTTTCTTATAAAAAAACCAGTTTTATCAGGACTTTTCCAAAATTGTCTCAGACGTCCTTTGACGCTCGGGAATTCCCGTTTTCGTCCCGCTATGGAGTGGGAAACCATGTGTGTGTCGAGGGGGGGGGGGGGTCTTATGAGAATCCAGTTTTCGTCTGATCTGTTCCAAATTTGGTACATTTGTCTTTTGATGCTTGAGAATTCCCATATTGTAGTTTTCGTCCCGCTATGTGTGCCAAACCTCACAGGAGTTTTCTTTATAAAAATCCAGTTTTCGTCGGATCTTTTCCTGATTCGGCCCAGATGTCATCTGATGCTGGAAATCCACATAGGATAGTTTCCCATGGGGTAGTATTCATATGGGGTACTAACCCATGTGATTAAAAGACCTATGTGCCAAATTAGAAAAAGATCTGACAAAAGCCTGGATTTTTGTATGGAAAACTCCCCTAATGAGGGTGGGGGGTGCCCCTAAAGCGGGAAGAATATTTCAAACTGTTTGGACTACATCGCGATGCATCGCTACAATCGCGATGTAAGGATGGCGATGCATCACGATGTAGAAATTCCTACATCGCTCTGCCCTACTGGGAATATAAAAGTGCTACTTCCTCAGCAGACTTCGGGTTCTGGAAAAATAAATCATGTGCCACTTTTATGCACAGTTACATCGATATATGCTCGGGGAGAAATTTGCTGGGGATTTTCTTCTTCATTGCATTGCATGAAAAAAATCCAGAAAAAAAAAAGATTTTTATCCAACTTATACCACAAATTTCAAAGAAAAAGTACAATAAAATGGGCAACTTGAAGTTAGTATATCTTTGTTCTAAAATTAGATACAGAAAATAAAATTTAATAATCTTAAGAAAAAGCTTACCTTTCTTTTTCCAATCAATTATTTGTTTCATTAATTTTGCTTGTATGTAGAATGTTGATTTGGCCAAATTGATGTTTAATACAGGAACTTGATTATTGCATGCATTTCATCTTACTAATATTATATATGCGAAAGTTTGTCTGTATGGATGGATGTATGGATGTTTGTTACTCTTTCACGCAAAAACTACTGAACGGATTTTGATGAAACTTTACAATAATATAGCTTATGCATCAGAATAACACATAGGGTAGTTTTCGTCCCGTTATGGGGGGCAAAACCCCCTTAGGGGGGCAATAAAACACAATTTTTGTATAAATTCTCTAATATTGGGATGAATAAATACTTGCACATATTTACATTATATGTCCATCGAAAGCTCTGATTTTTCTGCTGAAGATGGCACCTGTTCGAAATTTCTAAGTAGAATAAAAAACGAGTTATGAGCTTTTTAGATCCATGTTCGAAGGCTTTCCTCAACTCAATACAGTATTTAGTGTATCATCTCAACTCCCTGTCGATAGCGACAATTGTTGTATTGTTGACTTTCTTTGCTTTTCGTGATTGTTCAAGGCTTTTCTCAAGTCAAATCTTGAAGTAAGATTTTTGCACAAGATTGGCAAATAATACATGATTTGGCTGATGATTTTCCATTTAAACGGAACTTTAAAGTAATTAATGGTTTTTATTATTATTTATGCTAATTGAACACTTACTCATTATCCAAACAACCAGCAGATCGCCAAAATTTTTGCAGAAAGATTTCCGTAGCTGATGCATTTGGCAGTTTTTTCAACGTTGCTGTTTTTGAAGCCGAAGACTACGTCATAATGTTTCTCAGCTTTCACCATGTAAACAAAATATCGCCAATCAAAGAATTTTCAAAAGACTTTTTTTACTGTGTTAAATAATCCAGCAACTAAATTAGGCAAATCCATAAACAGCACAAAAACTTCCATTAATTTTCCTTATTGCACAATTTCAAACAATCACCAAATTTTATTACTTATTTTGGTAACATTTCGGATGAAACTGTTTAGCGCCATTTTATGGTGACCAAAAATATCTCAGCATCTGGCGACGATATCTCTGTAACGAAAATTAATATCATATCGTTTTACAAAGTAAGGAAAGAATGGGGGAGCATCATCGAAGGTACCTCGAAACGACTTTCGCAAATTCGGTAAAATCGCACCAAGAGCCACAATGATTGAAATTTCCCGAAATAACTAAAGCAAGTATAAGGGGATTACGAGCGCAGCTACTTTTTTTTAATCACTTCGTACTTCATTAGCCATACAGAGAAGGTTTTAGACTCCATGTTAAAAAAAAAAGTATCAACAGATTAATCTTTTTAAACATGAGAAGATTAATTTCATGTTTTTTAAATTTGTATATGCTTAAATATAGTGCTTTCGTTTCTAAATCAATACTACTTTGTTTTTATACTTATTGCTATTTTAGTTTTATGGGTAAGGAAGAAACTCTATTTTTAATCACGTCAAAAAGATGTGTTTTAAATTCTTTTACTTAAAACAGAAAACAAAAGCAAGTAACGATTTTTTCTAATAATTATTACTGACCCAGGCAACGCCGGGTATTTTTGCTAGTACTTCATACTTTGAAAACAATTCTCTGACAAAATTGCAAAAGATTTGAAAATATAAATTTAAAAAAAAATGCAGATGTGAAATAAATTTTTTGGTAAAATTAATTTAGTGTAATGTTTGTTAAATAATTATAAAATATACCTTTGCTTTTTACCCCTAAGTTTTTATTATTATTTCCAAACATTTGTAACATGAAATCAATGTATAATATACGAACACTCTGAATATTGTTATAATTAACGAAATAAAGGAAATACGTTTTTGGAAACTAATGTTAATAAACAAACATTTCCTTTTGCAAATAAAAAAACAACCCTAGTTAAGCCTAACGTGGAGGTGACTCAAAGTTAGTTCAAAAAACACACAGAGTTCTAAACCTAATTGAACGGTTCGTTTTCAATTTTAATGTGTTTTAAACACAACTATAAACTCAACACTAAACAAAAATGTAACAATAAATAAAAGAAAAAGCACATTGCACATACAAATTTTAATAAATACTAACCTTTTTTATGAATCCTTTAGGATAATTTAACGAGCAAGTACAAGACTGAAACGAAAACTCCCAGAATGCACTGCAATATGACGAAATCGGGACGAAATAATTTCGTCAAAAAAATGAGATTTCTGGTTTTGTCAAATATCACGTGATTTGATGACGAAAGGGTCGTCGAAAATAACGAAATAGTGCTCGAGGATTGCCAAATCGTCAAAATTGAGCGTTTCATTTTTGACAGTGTACCTTTCTAAAAAGTTTCAGAACAGAGAGCAGGAAAATTCTGTTTTAGAGAACTTGAACTTGAAGAAAGGCGCAAGGAAAAGCGAAGAGAGAATTGTAAAAGTGGATCCAAAGAGGGAAACTGGGAAATGTTCTCCTCTCTCCTCAAAAAAAAAAAAAAAAAAAAAAAAAATCCCAAGTGATCCTAAAACTGTTCAGAAAACAACATACAGGATTTTTGTTTACTTTTTTTAGAATTTGACGAAAGGCTCCAAGAAAAGCAATTAGACAATAGCAGAAGCAAATCCACGGAGGGGAACTGGAGGAATGTTCCCCTCTCCCAAAAATGTTCCCCTCTCATGTGTGCCTAAAAACTTTTAGAACAGATTGCAGGAAAATTCTGTTTTATAGAAATTGAACTTGGAGAAAGGCGCGGTGAAAAGCGAGGAGAGAATTGCAAAAGCGGATCCAAAGAAGGGAAGTTCAGAAAACAGGGTGCTAAAACCACCAGTAGTTGACACTTTAAAAATTATTTTTTTCTACTTGTTAATATAGCTTGTAGGGAATGCATCCTAGGAAAAACTTTTAATACGTGATAACTGTACCAACTAGTCCCCTATTATAATGCAACTGAATCAAATTAATAAAACGAATGCACATATTTTTTTTAATAAAAAAAGATATTTGGTTGGAGTTGACACTAAACTAAAACCAGAACATCTAATTGTTGACACACTTTGTTTTCAGTAGTTGATACATGCTACAGAAAAACAGGAATTGCTTAATAAATGAATTCGTGCCTACTTGTGTGAATATAGGAATCGCACTGCCGGATCTAGGCAGCAGCAAGCCAATATCCTTGGCTTACCTTTTGTACATAGTCGATACCCTTGCCCCCCTCCCCCCCCCCGTAGTTGGCGGGTAGCAACTTCTAGAAGGAGGCAAATTTACACTATTTCTGTTGTTTTTTCGTTGAACCTCGATATAAAATTTCAATGAAGGTGGGTAAAGGGTGGCAGGATTTAGGTTTTGCTCACGTTCTGAAAAATCGAAGATCAGGCTATGCAAGAATGTAAGGACTGTTATAGAAAACTATAAAAATTAAATACTTCCGTCACAGGTTTTAAGTCTATGAGAAGTTTACATAAAAATTCGAGTTCGGGGACTGAGTAAATATTTTTCATCGTACTAAAGGCTCATCGGTATGGCACAATATACAGCTTCCCAGTAGTTCAATTTATCCACTTTAGGGCCATTTCCAGTCTCCCAAATTTTAGTACTTGCTTTTTGCATCTGTTTTCCAGTAATTTTTCAAAATAAGTCTTTTTGAACACATACCTGTTTAAATTGTCCTTTGCATTAATTTGGTGTAGAGTTGATCAAAAAATTTAAAGCTTCTATACAATTCAGTGGCGGAACCAGAGGGGATGCGGGAACACCCCAGAATGCTGATTAGAATGTTTCTTAAAAACATTTCTTACAATTAAAGAGAATAATAGAATGGACCTTGGAAAAACGAAGTTATTTTAATAAGTTAAAAAAAAAAAGAATGTCGCGAAAAAATCTAAATTTCTTTTGAAAATAACCTTGAAATAAAAGTTTTCAATTGTGGCGGTTTATTGATCAGTTAATTACATCCCCTCCATTTTTTTTCCCTGGTCGGTCTAAAAATGAGAAAGTCTTCATAATTCGGAAGTCGGAAGCCCCCTTTTCCCCGCCGAAACGTTTAAAGAGTGTCTCAAATCTTGTTTTCAGGGTTTGAATTTTGAAAAAATTCCAGGGGAGAACTACTTAACACCTCGCATTCTAAAAACATCGAGAATCGTTTAACATTGCTTTTTTGGAGCTTTAAACTTCAAAAATTGCCAAAACCCTAACGTTACCAAATATGTTCTAGAGTCAAGTTTTTAAGACGTCAATTACGAAAACTTTCCGGACAAATTTTCGAATGCTCTCGTAGGAAATCTAAAAACGAAAAAAAATTACAATTTCGAAAAATTTTAAGGGGGAGAGCATTTAAATTCTTCGTCACTGAATATCGCTTAAAAACTTCGTTTCCTAGGACTTCAGTTTCGAAACATTTTTTGGTAAGAGCGCCAGAACCCCACTGCTCGTAACATTATCAAAGTTAGTCTGTACCTGCGTTTTAGGAACTTCAATTTTGAAAGATTGGGCGGAGGGGTGATCGATTTAGATCTATTCTACAAAAAAAAAAAAAAAAAATCAATCTGAGGCAGCCCCCAAAAGTCCCGTCTCTTACCTTATCGTCAACATTTATCGCCTATGATAGCGTTTTTAAAACTTCAGTTTCTAAAAATTTCCACAGAAAGCCCCTCGAACCTTTATTCCCCGTAACATCAGAGGTCGTCTAAAACTGCGTTCTTAGGGCTATAATTTCAAAAAAATTTCCGGGGGAGAGAACCCAGATCCCCCTTACCACTTGACGAAATATTTTAGGATCAAAATATAAATATAACAATGAAAATAACGGTTTTTAAAATTATTTTCTGAAAATTATACTTGCAAAATTTTTTTTATAAGAAGTGTTAAGATGCAGAGGATAAAGTTGTAAAACTCAATTTTTACGGTTATTTTTTTAATGAGTCATTTCATATACCCCCCCTCCCTCCCCCATACACATAAACTGCTGAAAAAGTTCCCCTCCCAAATCCATAGTCTGGATCCGCCCCTGGTATGCTGTCATAATTTTAGACATTGTACCCATAGACTAGTAATAAGAGTAGACTGAGCTTTCCCAGACTTGCTGATAAAAAAATTGGTTCGTGGATACATCATGTGACTGGTGGGAGGCTGGGCGAAAACTTTGGCAGCATGGTTGCTAGATGGCAACATTATCTATAGTTTGGCACTCGACATGTATTTTAAGACGTAATGTGTTTTCATTATAATTTTTTTTTCCAGGTGCAGAGATTGAACTGTTTTTCTTTTAGTAATGCATTATTTTGACATTAATAATTAGTTTTTGATCACAGTTTTCAGTAACTTTTATTTCATTTGGAACTGCTACGTCAGCGTTGGCGTGAACGTAATGGCGTAAACGTTTTGCGTTAACGCAAAAATGTACTAATCGGTATCTTAAATTGAATTTGTAGGTAAAAAATCTTACCGTTTTCCGATTCTTTTTGGGCGCTTGCATCTTGAATTGCTTAGAGAGTTATTGAAATTGACTTAAAAAAATGCACAATACTATCTAAACGAAAAACTCACTATATTAACAAAATATTTAGAACTTAGAATAACAAATTTACAAATCGGACTCCATAAAAGATCATTCTTCCGTGTTCCATTAATTCTATTTATTTTATTTCTCGCGGGCGTTGATCGTCTGCTACGATCAACGCCCACTGTTGCTAGGATATCCACCAGTCACATGGTTTGGTTTATGAGCAGCAAAAGGGTTGCCATAGCTCGGTTTATTCTTATTATTAGTCTGTGATTGTACCCATAAACTAATAATAAGAGTAGACCGAGCTATGGCAACCCTTTTGCTGCTCATAAACCAAACCATGTGACTGGTGGATATCCTAGCAACAGCGGGCGTTGATCGAAGCAGACGATCAACGCGAGCGAGGAATAAAATAAATAGAATTGATGGAATACGGAAGAATGAGCTTTTATGAAATCCTATTTGTAAATTTGTTATTCTAAGTTGTAAATATTTTGTTAATATAGTGAGTTTTTCGTTTAGATGGTACTGTGCATTTTCTTTAGTCAATTTTTCAATAACTCTCTAAGCAATTAAAGATGCAAACGCCCAAAAAGAATCGGCAAACGGTAAGATTACAGACATACAATTTCAATTTAAGATACCGATTAGTACATTTTTGCGTTAACGCGAAACGTTTACGCCATTCCGTTCACGCCAACGCTGACGTAAGATTTCCAAATGAAATAAAAGTTACTGAAAACCGTGATCAAAAACTAATTACGAATGTCAAAATAATACATAACTAAAAGAAAAACAGTTCAATCTCTGCACCTGGAAAAAAAAATATATAATGAAAACACATTACGTCTTAAAATACATGTCGAGTGCCAAACTATAGATAATGTTGCCATCTAGCAACCATGCTGCCAAAGTTTTCGCCAAGCCTTTCCACTAGTCACGTGATGTATCCATGAACCAATTTTTTTCATCAGAAAGTCTGAGAAAGCTCGGTCTACTCTTATTATTAGTCTATGATTGTACCTCTAG
>NW_026558023.1:0-51184 GCF_026930045.1 Uloborus diversus | reverse complement strand
TCTATAACTGGGTAGTTCTCAAAAGGTGGGAGCAAACACAGACCTCAACTTTGAAGCTTCAACACCGAATAACTTTCATTTTAATTAACTCAAAAATTTTTGAGTTAAATTATAATACTGTATAGAGACAAGAATTGCCATAAATTTTTGAGAAAATGCTGTTCAAATGCCCTTAAAAAAATATTTTCTTTGCTAAAAGGCGCAATTTTGGACATACCAAAACGTTAACTGAGCAAATGTACCATTAAAGAAAAATTTTTTAAAATTATTTCCATACGTTTCAAAAAAAATTAAAAGGTATGAATCTTACACTGAATAATTTTTTGTTAATATTTTACACAAATAACAAAAGTAAAGACAGATTATTCACTTTGTAAACGATTTTAGAAAATAGTAAGTTTGAAATTTGATGCATGTCCAAAATTTACGATCTTTACAATGCTATTTTTTGAGAACTAAGTATATGATGTTTTCATTTTAAAGGTGTTTATCGAGCCTCAGAATCAATTTTTAATTGTTTAAAAGTTTTCATAAGCTTTTATGCAGTATCTTAGAAGAAAAATATTTTTTTTTTAAACGTACTTGTGAGATGTCCAAATGGCGTTACGATCTTGACGCCAATAAATCCTGTCCATTTATTCAAAATTTTTGATGATCTACTGTCTTCTAACCTCAATAAAAAAGGTTATTATATGGTTATCTTCTTTAATCCATTGGTATTTTGCATAATTAATATGTTACACATTGAACAATACATAAATTACAGTAGAAACATGGCTGCTTATGATCGAACCGAAAGCCATTTTGCGCTAAAATCGCCAAGCAAACCTCCGTTGGCGACAGCACAGTATACGATAAGCTAAAGGTTACCAGAGGGGAATTCCAATTTGACAAATGTAGTTTATCGTCAGCTGTACCAGTTTTGGCGACTTTATCACCTGCGCTAGCATTTTTTTCCCCGCTTTTATTATTTTAGAATTCTTTTTCTCTTCTTTCTTTTGGAAACATAATTTAACGATCTCCAAATAGAAATACGAATTTCTTTCTTCAATAATTTTTTTAGACATCATTTTAATCCTTATGACATTAGAAAAATATTCATTATTAAAACTGATGTCATTTTTTACAATTGTATTATTTTTAATTTGAAGCTTTTTTTTAACCTTGCATCAATTTCTTCAAAATCATTCCAAAACTTTATTATATGTAAGGAGCAGCATGTATAGCTGCTCCTTATTATTATTAAATTGCAAAATTTAAAAAGTAGTAAATAAAATTTTCATTGGAAAAGTTAAAAATCAGATTAACAATTGTCAAAAATGGTGAAACTTACGTTATGATGATGTCAAAAATCCGTTACCTACAGGACAATAATGTAAAATCTGTTACCTACAGACTGCTGATTTAATTTGCTAATTAACAATTTTTACAAATACCTGCTGTCTTTTCATGTTCATATATTGTGTTCTAGGTATGCATACTATAGAATAAAATCAAAATTGATGTCAAATTCGAAAATTTTTGAAATTGCTCAAAGTTAACTTTTGTTCCCACCTTTTGAGAACTGCCCAACTGCGTTTTTAGAACTACAATTTTGAAAACCTATCGGAGGAGAGCCCCCGATCCCTCCCCTCTTCCTAACACAACAGTAGACTATCTACAATTGCGTTTTTGAAGATTCAATTTTTGAAAAATTACTGGGAAGGGGCCACCAAACCTTTTATCCCCCTAACATCACCAGAGATTGTCTGAAACTGGTTTTAAAACTACAATTTTGAAAATTTAACGGGGAAAAACCCCCTGGACCCCCTAGCTAAGTGGCTATTACATTTCTGTTTCAAGGTTCATATTGTATACGTCTAGTAGTAACTCCATCCCAATCCAGAAAGTTGAACCCATTCTCCGTGTAATTACTCATACGTTTGAAAAAAAAGTAATAATAAGTAAGGTGTAGTAAAACTCAGGGTCTCCAAAACTTGTTTACTTAAGGTCCACGTTGTAAGTTTTGGGAAGGCGAGGCGGAACAATCCAAAAACCAACAAAATTTCAGTTCTAATGGTATTTGTTAGTGCCCCCCCACCCCCCATGAATTTGATTAGAAATTAGATACTCTAAAAACTTATGTTTAGCCCGATTCGAAAGTGAGAAAATTTTTAGGGGGAATTTGCGCCATTGAGCTTGGGAGGTGGGGGAATGGGCACCCCTGGTGCAAATTACAGCAGCGTTGCAAAGTTTTTACCATCCTGTTCAAAACCTTTGTGTCCGAAAGTGTCAAAAACTATTTTTTGAGAAACTATATTTTGTGAGAAAATGTCAAAAACAGAACAAAATGCGCCAAAATTATGTTTTTTTTTTTTTGCTATATAATATATATTTGTTTGATGTGAACATTCAAGTATAAATATATTTATAACTTATTTATACAGCTGATTTTAATCTAGTTACGTAGAAATTAAACTCTTCATTAAAAATTTCAACTATTATGCATGTTTTTGTTTTTTTTACCTCAAACCAAATTTTTCGATATTCATGCATGTGTGCAAAAGAAAGTGTTCAAAATATAGTGCAATAATAAACTTAAATGCAATAAATTACAATTTTTTGTAGTTACAGAATATATATATATATATATATATATATATATATATATATATATATATATATATATATATATATATATATATATATATATATATATATAAAGAATATGAACTATAAAAAAAAGAATAGCACAAGTTTTAAAATATAAGTGTTTAATCATCAATTTCTTGTTCTTTAATCTATGTTTTAAAAAATAATTGTCGTTAAAACATCATGTCAAACTTATTTGCAATAATCATTTAAAAAATTAGGCTTTTTTTTTTTTTGTACCTAAATATTGCACAGTTGAGTTATAAATGGAACTGAAATTAGTTGTCTTTGTAGTGTTGTGAATTTTATTTCTTAACTCTACCACTGTTACATCAGGAAGTTTTTATGTGGCAATTTTGTTTAAGTAAAATATTTTTTAAACGAACATTTTGGAAAAAACTATTATCAAATACTCACACATTAATTAAACTTCATTAATATGTATATTTATGCATTACGAATATTTCAGTAAATATGAATTGATTGGGTTACGCCCCTTTAGCTTTAGCATACCTTTGGACGGTAAAAACCAACTGTCCTGTGCTAAACCAGTTTTGGACAGTCCAAAACCCAACCCTGCTCAGTTTCCAAATCGATTAACTCCACTTTAAAAAAAAATCCTCATTTCTGCTTTAAGTATAGTGCTTAATCAATGCTTAGACTGTGAATTTATATTAAACTTTTGGTTCAGTACATTTCAGATCCTGCGATGGCAGAAAATGTAACACGACGGCCCATTCACTCCTATGGATAATAATATCCTCTGCATCACGTTTCTCGACTTTTTGTTTTCTGGAGTTAATCGATTTTGCAAGTGAAAGCATCCATATATCAGTTCAAATACAAGGCTTGCTTTTAAAGTAAAGTCCGTTTAGAAATAAAAAAAGAACGAGTATAGATAGAGCAAAGACATTTATTGCACAAAAATCTACCAACCTTACGCTATTTTTTGACATTGCTCCCGTCATTTTCCAAGCATTTGTCATAGTCTGGTACAGGCTTTTGTATACCTATTCGTACAAATTTGCCGCCCGTGTAGATGAGAACTCTTACAGGGCTTTGGCTGGGACGTTTTTGAACATCCTCTGGTCTGCCCCCACCTCGCTCGCGGCAACTTTCATTTGTTTCGGCATCTAAAGTCCTTCCTGGGTGGTCTGTGGAACAACAGCAATAATGAGCTCAGAGAACATGTTACCCCATGGTTGACTACACAGGCGGCAATTTTCTACGAATAGGTATACAAAAACCTGTACCACGCTATGACAAATGCTTGGAAAATCACGGGAGCAGTGTCGAAATGTAGCGTAAGGGTGGTAGATTTTTTTTTTTTTTTGCAATAAATGTCTTTGCTTTGTCTGTTCTCGTTCTTTTTTTTATTTCAAAACGGACCTTACTTTAAAAAGGTCCCTCATATTTATCATGATATGTATCACAATATGTATTCAATGTTTATTTTGAAAATACCATGATATTTTCTATCTTTATTTTTTGGAGCTACTATTCAAGCAACATAAAAAACATTTGGGTTAACCAAATTAATATTATTTTTTTCCTGTTAAAAATAACAGAAAAGGTAATATATTAAATTTATATTATGTATTGATATTTTATTATCATAGTATAATAATATTATATGCCCCATTACTCAACAAATAAATAGTAATTATGATTATATGTAACATTTTTATTAAAATTTGTTTTTTAATTGTGTTTACAATTTAATACTTTAAGATGCTTTCTTTTTTGTGTGTAGGTGCTTCTTTGTGCCAAGTTCAGCTCTTTAAACCAGACATCGCATCATAGACGTCAGGAGATTCAGCTCCGATGCAAGTGATTTTCAAACATTGAAGAGTTTTCGGTATAGCTATGCTGTCTGTGGATTCTTTTGAAAGAGGACATTCATCATTACACTTCTTTGCACTGTGAAATGATAGCCTGTTTTATTATTTTATACCAGAATTTTTTAAAATTTTGAATTCAAGAATACACGTTGAA
Source organism: Uloborus diversus (assembly GCF_026930045.1). NCBI lineage: Eukaryota > Metazoa > Arthropoda > Arachnida > Araneae > Uloboridae > Uloborus > Uloborus diversus. Next base: position 46,558 of record NW_026558023.1, on the reverse strand, counting down.
CATGGCCTGTTTATAAACACTTCTCACATAAGGCCCCTTAAATTGCCGAATACAAACGTCTATTTTATATGTTTTTATGAAAATTTGCAACTTAGGGAATGAATTTTGAGTCATCGAGAAAGATGTGGCTTTTGACAATTGATTGTTGATAAATATCCATAACCTTGATAATATTCTCTAATGCGCAGCAAAAGATATCTAATCCATTTTTTTTTACTAGTAACATTTGCTGTACGAAAGTAATATTTAGAGGTTTTTTAGCTGAACTAAACCAAAATTAGAAGCACATAGCATTTATGTAATGAAATTGAACAGACCTTAGGATGTGCTTTTAGGCTGCTGCTTTATGTAAAACATTATCTTCAAATTAACTGAGAAAAATAAGAAGACACATTTAGTGTTTGTGTAATGAAGCAGCATATTATTGAACTTGCCTTAAAATCTGCCTTTGAGCTACTGCTTCATGTGAAAGATAATCTTCAAATTGTGTGGACATGTCTGTTCCTATAAAAACAAACTCAAATGTGCATGAAACATTGTGCACTGAAAAGAAACCATATGCTTGTGATTATTGTAAAAAATCATTTTTGCAAAATTCAGAATTAATAACTCACTTGAGAATACACACGAATGAGAAACCATATGCTTGTGAGTATTGTAAAATGACATTTTCTCAGGGTTCCAGTTTAAAAACACATTTAAGGGTACACACTAATGAAAAACCGTATCCTTGTGGTCAGTGTAATAAGACATTCTCTCAGAGTTCAAGTTTAAAAACACATTTGAGGATACACACTAATGAAAAACCGTATTCTTGTGTGCATTGTAAAAAGACATTTTCTCAGGGTTCTAGTTTGAAAATACATTTGAGGGTGCACACTAAAGAAAAACCATATACTTGTAAGTATTGTAAAAAGACATTTTCTGTTAGTTCAAGTTTAAAAACACATTTGAGGACACACACTAACGAAAAACCATATTCTTGTGAGTATTGTAAAAAGACGTTTTCTCAGTTTGTTTATTTGAAATTACATTTGAGGACACACACTAACGAAAAACCTTATTCTTGTGAGCATTGCAAAAAGACATTTTCTCAGGGTTCTAGTTTGAAAATACATTTGAGGATACACACTAATGAAAAACCTTATTCTTGTGTGTATTGTAAAAAGGCATTTTCTCAGATCGGAAATTTAAAAACGCATTTGAGGATACACACTAATGAAAAACCCTATTCTTGTGAGCATTGTAAAAAGCCATTTACTGATATTTCAGCTTTGAAAACACATTTGAGGACTCACACAAAGGAACAACCCTATTCTTGTGAGCATTGTAGTAAGAAATTTTCTGTTAGTTCAAGTTTAAAAATACATTTGAGGATGCACAGTAATGAAAAACCATATTCTTGTGATTATTGTAAAAAGAAATTTTCTCAGTTAGGTCACTTGAAAACACATTTGAGGGTACACACTAGGGAAAAACCATATTCTTGTGAACATTGCAAAAAGGCATTTTCTGTTAATTCAAGCTTGAAATTACATTTGAGGACACACACTAACGAAAAACCATATTCTTGTGAGTATTGTCAGAAGACATTTTCCTTTAGTTCAAATTTGAAAACACATTTAAGGACACACACAAATGAAAAACCATATACTTGTGAGTATTGTAAAAAGGCATTTTCTAATACTTCAAGTTTGAAATCACATTTGAGGATACACACTAATGAAAAACCGTATTCTTGTGAATATTGTAAAAAGACATTTTCTCATAGTTTTTCTTTCAAAAAGCATTTGATGATGCATACTAATGAAAAACCATATTCTTGTTATCATTGTAAAAAGGCATTTTCTGTTAGTTCGGTTTTGAAAGTACATATGAGGATACACACTAATGAAAAACCATATTCCTGTGAATATTGTAAAAAGACATTTTCTTTTAATTCAAATTTGAAATCTCATTTGAGGACACACACTAATGAGAAACCATATTCATGTAATCAGTGTAATAAGACATTCTCTCAGAGTTCCAGTTTAAAATCACATTTGAGGGTGCACACTAATGAAAAACCATATTCTTGTGAGTATTGTAAAAAGGCATTTTCTGTTAGAACAAGTTTGAAAAAACATTTGAGGATACATACTAATGAAAAACCATATTCTTGTCAGTATTGTAAAATGGCATTTTCTGAAAGTTCTACTTTGAAAAAGCATTTGAGGACACACACAAATGAAAAACCATATTCCTGTGAGTATTGTAAAAAGACATTTTCTCAGGTGGCAAATATGAAAATGCATTTGAGGATACACACTAATGAGAAACCATATTCTTGTGGTCAGTGTAACAAGACATTCTCTCAGAGTTCACATTTAAAAATTCATTTGAGGACTCACACAAAGGAAAAACCATATTCTTGTGAGTATTGTAAAACAACATTTGCTCATAGTTCAAGTTTGAAAAAACATTTGAGGATTCATACTGAAGAAGAACCATACTCTTCTCATTAGTGCTGGACGATGTTGCAGATTTGAACATTGCGATACATCGGCAGTGAAATATTGCGATATTCCACTACATTGCAATGTTTTGGTATATTTTCTTTTACTTAAATCAGGTGTGTCCTTGGCAGGTGAGGGAAAGGTCATTGTTCATGCTGCTCTAATGAACTTTTTTAGAGGTGTTTCTTTTTTTTTTATTCTTAGTAGTTTCGGTTGGGGGAGGGGGGGAACCCTCCTGAATAAATATAAATTCAAGATATTGTCACTGAAAATCATTTCTCTAACACCAGTAACAATTTATTTCGTATGTTTTTTTTTTTTGGAGAAGTTGCCCTTCTCCACTTGTCCTCCCCTAATTATTATGAAATAACAGGTGTGTGAGATGATTGTCAACTGAACCTTATGTTTTTGATTGAATGAATCAAGTTTGAATCTGTAACTGCAAACAAATTGAAAATACAATTATTTTAAACAATAAAATAGTATAGATTGTTAATTCACATTAGCCTGATGAAATCATGGCTTCAATAAAGTGATTAAAAATGATTAAAATCTTTTGATTGTTTAAAATTTTATTTTGCAGTTTTATAGAATGTGACTAACTATTAAGTATTTTGTATATACAGCATCAGCTTCAATTAGAAAAGGTACTTTGTGTGCATAACGGATTTCACTACTTCAGAAGTTATTATTATCATTATTTTTTTCTTTTGTGTGAATCTTACAATATTATCCCAATAGCAGGAGAAAAACATGAATTTCAGAGTGACAAAGGACATCTGTGCCAGTGGCTTTGTATGATTACCCTCACTCAGGCTGCCGCTAGGCATCTGAGCGCAAACGTGTAAACAACGGTAGGAGTTGTCCTAAACTTCCTAAAATTTCAAATTTTGTCCTGAAATTTTGAGCTTATATATACACACACACATATATATATATATATAATTTCCTTTGACCGGAATTTCTTACAGATTGAAGTCTTTAGTAATGCTATGCTGCTTTAGTAATGCATTAATTTCGATAAAAGTCAATATGTACTGCTCTCCCCCGAAATATTTCCTAAATTGGCATCCGAAAAAGGTGACTTTAGGCTTTGTTTTATATTTTAAGAAAGGGTGCAGGTTTCTTCCCCTTATCTTTTTCGCTGGGGTCAATTTTAGGCTTTATTATGGAAAGGATGGTTTTGGGTGCTTTTCTGTAAAGATTTCTAGAGATAAAGATTTATGCTATCTTTGTTCACGCGAAGAAAGGTAATGGGGGGGGGGGGGGGTTCGGGGGCCATCCCCCGAAAAGTTTTCAAAATTAAAGTTTTAAAAACGAAGTTTTAAGCTATTTATGGAGACTGTAGGTGAGAGCGTAGATACTGACAAATGCCCAGTTGACAGTGGCAGATTAGCTAGAAAAAAGGGCTAGAAAAATACCTTGTTTCTGATTGAATATTTCCATGGCGCACTAATAAGGTTAAAATTATACAAATCAAGAGAATTGCATTGTGTTCCGAAAAACAGAGTATATAATATGATATAGAGAATATAATATGAGTCATACCATGATAATAATGGAAGGTTAGAAATAACGGGATTCTGGAGGTTCTCCCCCTGTGAATTTAAAAAATTATTATTCTGAAAACGAAATTTTAGACAACCTTTGACGATGTTTGGGTGAGAGCAGGCTCGGAAAATTTTTCGAAACTGAAGACTTTCCAGAGTCATCGGGACTGATGCCACCTAATTAAACAGCTATCCTTGTTGATATTCATTCTGACTGTACTAAGATCCATTTCAGCTCATAACGGTGGTAACTCTTGACAGCAAGTATTTCAAATGGTAACCAGCGGAAGTTCTTCCCATTTATGAGGTGCTTTGGCTATTTCATCTGTTAGTGCTTTTGAGTCTTGTTTTACAATCTATTATCTGTAGGAGATTCATTAATATGCAACAAACAAAACTAAACGGGGTAGTGACTGACCAAGATTCGAGTAATACCACCATAAAATTTAAAATTTGCTTTAATGGTTTTATTGAATTGAATGTGCGATTTATGTTTGAAAAAATAAATTGCTAATTTTATTCGTTTTATTGATTTTTCTATGGCATAGAGAAGGAAAGGCAGGGCCGTCGCCAAGTGCATTCGTTTGGGGGGGGGGGGGTGTTGAAACTGATTTTGCCGACTGACTCCTGACATTTGCCGACAGATACATACTCACTCAAGTTTATATATATATATGTGTGTGTGTGGATGCATTAATTTCGATAAAAGTCAATATATACTGCTTTTCTTCGAAAAATTTCCGGAATTAGCATCCTAAAAAAGTGACTTTAGGCTTAGTTGTATATTTTAAGAAAGAAAGGGCGCAGGTTCCTTCCCATTACCTTTTTCGTTGGGGTCAATTTTAGATTTTATTATGGAAAGGATGGTTTTGGGTGCTTTTCTGTAAAGATTTCTTGAGACAAAGGTTTATGCTATCTTTGTTCACGCGAAGAAAAGGAATGGGGAGTTCGGGGGCCTTCCCCCGAAAGGTTTTCGAAACTAAAGTTTTAAAACCGCAGTTTTAGGCTATTTATGGAGACTGTAGGTGAGAGGATAGGTACTGACAGATCACCAATGGACAGTGGCAGATTAGCTAGAAAAAAGGGAATGGCATAAACAAACAGTCATGACCCTCGATTTTAAAAGACTTGATTGTTTAAGAAGTTTACGAGGAATTATACTTACTTTTGGAGGAGGTATAATTAGGAAATTCGAAAAAAAAAAAGAAAGGAAACATATTTTAACCATTCGAAATTTAAGTTTAACCCATAAGAATATTTTCTACTTACACAAAAAGTTTTCATACTATATGGTGAATTAATTATATTACATAAGCAAAGCATGTTTTTGGAAGAAAAAAAATTCTCACGGTAATCATTCGTTTAGGTATCTTTGAATACCTTGTTTCTGATTGAATATTTCCATAGCGCACTAATAAGGTTAAAAGTATACAAATCAGGAGAATTGCATTGCATGCCGAGAAATAGAGTATATAATATGATATAGAGAATTTAATATGAGTTATTTCATGATATTGTAGAAATAACGGGGTTCGGGAGGCTCTTCCCCTTTGAATTTAAAAAAGTGTTATTCTGAAAACGAAATTTTAGACAACCTTTGACGATGTTAGGGTGAGAGAAGGCTCGGAAATGTTTTCGAAACCGAAGACTTAAGAATGCGATTTTAAGCTATCTTTGGATCCGTTAGGGGAAGGGATGGGGCCTAGGGGGCTCTCCCCTTGCAGTTTTGTAAAATTAAGGTTCCATAGGCAATCATAAACCACTATTAATCATATTAAGGAAAGAAGAGGTGAATGACATCTTTGTAGTGTTGGGAGGAGGGGGGAGAGTGGGGTTAAAAGACTCATCCCCGAAAATTTCTGAGATTGAAGTTCGAAAAACGTATTTTTACACTATCTGTGATGATGTTCAGAGGCTGTCTCTCGAAAAACATAAATATTTTTTTTCTGTCTCCAAAAAATGGGGTTTTCGAGTCTTAAATTTGAAATTATTTTCAGTAAGACTTTCTCCTCACCTAACGGGACCAAACATAGTTTTCTAATGTTTTTAGCAGGGACATAGCTCCCAGACACTTTATTCCTTCTCCGAACAGCACCAAAGATGGCTTGAAATTGCATTTTTTGCCACGAGAACCACGGAACCCTATCTTTTCCTTTGAGGTCACGAAACATTAGTTTAAAAGTCCCTTGCCGATAAGAGGCCATGTCTACCTAGTGGGAAACAAGGGGTCTGACCAGTGGGCCCGACTCGAAATCAGACTAGTATAAATTGTATCAGTTTTATGGGAGGAAAGGGGCTCAGAAAGCAAACCAACATCCAACAAGGGACCCGCCGTGGCTGTCGGTGGTCCTGCTTTCAGGCCTCCAATTTCGAACAAACATAACCTAAAACTTCGCTTTTGAAACTTCAAAGTCAAAGATTTTCTTGAGACATCCTCCAAAACCTATATTTTCCCAAACGTCATCAAAATTAGCCTCAAACGCGTTTTAGGATTTCAATTTAAAAAAAAATCCAGTTGAGGGTTTCCGAGCACACGCTTTCCCAAACATCAAAGATAGCCTGAAATTGCTCAAAATTTTGCCAAGATGAATTCTGAAACAACCCCTCTCACCTAATGTCTGCAACGATTGTCTAAAATTGCGTTTTGAAAACTTCCAAATCCAAAAAATTTCCGGGAGAAACTCTTGACCCCCTAATATCAGCAAAGATAGTCCTGAAACTGACTTCAATTTTACAAATATTCCGAGATTTACTCCAAATCCTCTTTCTACATTACCAAATGCAGCCTAAAATTACGATTTTTACGTCATTTTCCCAAATAATCGCATTCTGCTCTTTTTACAAGCCCCCTAGCATCTATGGCAGCAACTGAAAGTACAATTTCGACATTTAACGAGTGAGAATTAATTTAAAAGAACAGTATTGATGATGAAGAGCGTCAAAATGGTCTGTGTCTGATGTCAGTACACAGTGAAATCAAAGTCTTATTTATAAATAGCTAAAAAAAAATGAAAGCTATTTCAATTTTTAATGTTTAAAAATATTTTCTGAGCATGTTTAAGTGAATTATTAACATTATTGTAGGTGAAAACATCAGTATTTCTGTCTCCTAGTTAAGTTTTAATCATATTACTCAAGCATACATTTTGCGGCTATTGCTATCTTTTTTAATGTACCCAGATTCACGAATACGAGTGCACTGGAATTTTAAATTATTAATTAATAACTAAAAGCTACCAATTATTAGCATAATTTGTAATGAAGCCTATTTAGCGATTCAATGAAAAATAATACTCATATAAATAATAGCCTATGATCGAGTAACCCGCGTGTTTCAGAAATGAAACTCGCACCTCGGCATGATAATTTGATAATATATTTTGGTAATGTTTAACATGCAGGTAAAGGCTTTATCGTGACAAGGCTGAACTAGATCCGGTAACTTAACTGATTTACAGTCAGTTCAGGGGAATGAAGAAACGAAAAAGCGGTTAACTATGAGCGCAATCTACTGGAGTTTAGGGTTAATCCACTGGAGTTAGGGTTAAAATTTCAACTATCAAAATATCATCAAACAGGCAACTGCTTCGTTGAAATGTAAAAGAAAAGAAGCAATTTTCACCCGTCATATTTTGACGGGCGACTTTCTAGTTAATGTGATAATCTCTTAAAGGTAAGAACTAGCCCCGTCCGAAACAGTCTTGGCTACGCCACTGGGTTTGAGAAACGGGGATCGAAATTTTTCCCCGGAAATTTTTCGAATTGTAGTTCTAAACATATAGTTTTAAACGTCAAACGATCATAAGTGATGTTAGGAAAAGTTGTGTATCAGCTGATTTCTCTCGAAAATTTTTGAAAATTGAAGTCTTAAAAATTCGATGGTAGGCCATCTTTGGTTAACGAAGTTCAGAATAAGAGACTCTCTCCGGAACACTTTTTGAAATTGAATACCTAAAATCGAAATTTTAAACGACGTATTTTGCAGTGATAGCTTAAATAACTTTTAACCCTTAAAAATCAGGAATCATGAATGCCTGTATCCATCGATAACTTTTATTTAACTTTAATTTTTTACCGTTAGAGCGACTGGTGTGAATTTTCATTACTAAACTTTAAATATTTTTCTATTTTTGAAACATATTTTGGCGGTCTTTACTTTTTTCCACTTTACTCTGATTTTCGTGATGATATCGTGGTTTATAAAAAAAGTAGAAGTATAGATGTGAGGGTTGCCCCTCTGAAACTGTCTTGTTTGTTTATTTATCCACTTTTTTAAACTGAAGCTTGTCATGCGTTTCAATACCGCACTCACTACTTTTTTTTTCTATTTTATTGGTTATAAAAGCGTTTGAAACGTATTTTAGCTGCCTTTAGTTTGGTAATTTTAATGATGTACATTTTTGAATGTTCCTAAATAATATTTTAAGATTGCATTTTCTTAAATTTTACAGCAAAAAAAAAACGAGCTGATGTGTGCATCACATGACTTCCTTTTACACCAATTTAATGCTATTTCCCTATTATTGCAATTTTAATGGGATTCTCTCTCTAACTCTTTAAATATCACTAGCAATGGCCACATTGAAAGCAGATTTAAAAAAAAAAAAAAAAAAAAATCGCCAAATTTTTCGCCAAGTTGGCGACAAAACTTGGCAACCAAAAGACTGGCGATATATCGCCAAGTGACCGCCAAATTATAACACCACTTGAGTTTGCATCGAAATTAACAATGATTTCCCCCCAAAAAGGTGCAAAAGACCCCTTTAGAAACACCCGAATGCAACCAAAATAGGAGGTGCACAACTAGACCCCACTACGAGTCTATGTACCAAATTTCAACTTTCTAGGACATACCATTTTTGAGTTATGCGAGATACATACGCACATACGCACATACGCACATACATACAGACGTCACGAGAAAAGTCGTTGTAATTACCTCGGTGATGGTCAAAATGGATATTTCGCGTGTCTATACATTCTTAGGCACTTTTCCGCATGTGGTCGAATCGAAAAAAAAACTCAACATTCATTTGGGGGTGAGCAAAATGGAAATTAAGGGCGATTTTTGAGTGAAAATTTTTTCGCGAATACAATACTTCCTTTTTTGTAAAAGGAAGTAAAAACATTCGTTTTCCTTTTTTTTTTTATTTTTTTTAATTTTTTTTTTACTTCCTTTTACAAAAAAGGAAGTATTGTATTCGCGAAAAAATTTTCACTCAAAAATCGCCCTTAATTTCCATTTTGCTCACCCCCAAATGAATGTTGAGTTTTTTTTTTCGATTCGACCACATGCGGAAAAATGCCTAAGAATGTATAGACACGCGAAATATCCATTTTGACCATCACCGAGGTAATTACAACGACTTTTCTCGTGACGTATGTATGTATGTGCGTATGTGTGTATGTGCGTATGTGCGTATGTATCTCGCATAACTCAAAAATGGTATGTCCTAGAAAGTTGAAATTTGGTACATAGACTCGTAGTGGAGTCTAGTTGTGCACCTCCCCTTTTGGTTGCTTTCGGATGTTCCTAAGGGGGTCTTTTGCACCTTTTTGGGGGGAAATCATTGTTAATATCAATGCAAACTTAAGTGGTGTTATAATTTGGTAAACACTTGGTGACGTATCGCCAAGCTTTTGGTCGCCAAGTTTTTTCGCCAACTTGGCGACGATTTTTTTTTTTTTAAATAACTTGGTATTAACTTGGCCACCGATGGAAATATTTAGAGAGTTAATCATTGAATCACATTATTTTTATTTATTTTTGAAAGTACAGTAATTCATTTTCAAAATTATTTTTTGGCAACAGGGGAAAAACAAACGATTTCTTTTTTCTTACTTTTTTCTTTTTTACTTAAGTATTATTTTCCCGAAAGAATTTTCACTCAAAAATCAACCTTAATTTCCATTTTGCTCACCCCCGAATGAATGTTGAGATCTTTTTTTTTTTTTTTTTCAAATCGACCACATGGATAAGTGCCTAAGAACGTATAGACACCCGAAATATTCATTTTGACGATTCCCGAGTTAGTTACAACGAATTTTTTCGTGACGTCTGTACGTACGTATGTATGTATGTGCGTATGTACGTATGTGCGGATGTGTGTATGTGCGTATGTATGTCGCATAACTCAAGAACGGTATGTCCTAGAAAGTTGAAATTTTGTACGTAGACTCCTAGTGGGATCTCGTTGTGCACCTCCCCTTTTGGTTGCATTCAGATGTTCTTAAGGGGGTCTTTTGCCCCCTTTTGGGGGAAATCATTGATAATTTTGATGTAAACTCAAGTGGTGTTATAATTTGGCGAACACTTGGCGATATATCGCCAGTCTTTTGATCGCCAAGTTTTGTCGCTAACTTGGTGACAAATTTGGCGATTTTCTTTAAGTTTTAAATCTGGTTTCAATTTGGCCACTGTAGGAAATATTTACAGAGTAAACTATTAAATCACATTAAAATTACCAATAATGGGAAAATGACATGAAATTGGAGTAAAAGGAAGTCATGTGATTCACACATCAGCTCGTTTTTTTAAACTTTCAACACTGCGAATGTGTAACAGGGGTCAATAGACTTCCATTTTTCCATCCCGGCCAGCATCCAATTTACAGCTTTTATTTTTCAATATTTTAATGGAAGATATATAAAAAACATAAGCTCAAAATAAAAAGCTTTGAAAAATTGCATTAAAATAATCATACCTCTTCTGCTGCATTTCAATAAGTTTTTTTTTTTTTCCTCAAACCAAAATCAAAAGATCAAATGCTTTCAGATTTTTCCTTCCTTGCCACAAGAAGAATTATTGCTCGTTCACTTGCAAAATGAAGTTCAAAATTTCAACTAAACTTTTTTGTGCAGTGCTGAATAAACAAAATAACTCTATGTAGGATAGTCATTCAAGTCGTCTGCTGTATTCCTTGATGCAGTCAGCAATGAAAATCAAACTCAATGCAACTTTTGTCATCAAGGTTCCACAGCGCAAATAACTATTTTCTTCTTTTGGCGGAAAGGTCACACAGCAGGGCGCCAGACAGATCGTTCAAAACTAAACGCACACAAGAACAGTTGATCTAGGATTTCCCTAATTTTCCCTCGAGCTCCTAGTTCCAGAAAAACGCTTTCAGTGGGAAAGACCCTGAAGCTCCGACATTTCTGTGTTTCTTGTACCCCCCACAACAGGGCCGGACTGGACCCCTCAGAGGGACGCAAACCTTGGAACTTCAGAGGGGCGCAAGATATTTCTGTACTTGTTTACTCATTGTAGATGTATACAACGAGGAGGGTAAGGGGTGGGTGAAAATATTTTCATGTGTTATTGTTCATTACTAATTACAAAACTTCTTGTATAGGTGATCCCACTAGAGGGGCATTAAAATTTTTATTTGGGTGTTTTGGGGATATTTTCGGGGGGAGGTGAGTCCTCGTTCTTGGGAAGGGTTCCTCGTTTTTTTTTTTTTTTTTTGTGTGTGTGTGTGTGTTTTATTGACCTTAAGAGGGGGAATGGTCTTTTTTAGGAGAGTAGTGCAGGGTTTCCCTTTAAGTGAGATACGTAATAATCTAAAATTACGGTCCGAGGGGTTCTCCCCCGGAAAAATTTCGAAAAAATGATGTAAAATTCTGCATTTTGAAGCCTTTTTAGGGTAAATTGGAACTACAAAAATATCAGAAAAAAATAGACAAACAAAGCTTAGACAAATAGACAAAAAAGATAAATATTATAAAGATATATATAATCGTCAGAAAATTAAGATAATACACAGTAAATATTGCTTTGGGGTCTACAAATCAATGATTGCAGTCGGCAGAGCGAGGGAGGAGAAAAAAAATTGCTTATGTTTCTTGCTTACATCAACTTTCGGTGTGTGTGTAAGAAGGTGAGTGTGATTTTAAAGAACCTATTTTTTTATATTAGAGGAAGGCGGTTCGGAAACCCTTGCTCGTATATTTTCTTAAATTCAAGTCTTAAAAACACGATTGAAGAACCATATCTTGGTATACTAGGGCCCAGAAATTTTTCGAAATTAAAGCTCAAAAAACGCAACTTTTAGCGATTTTTGAACTTGACCAATAAGCTGCAACTATTAAATATTTTTAGTTCAAAGATTTCTTTGAAAGAAATTAAGATTTTCCCCCGGACAGTATTATTTTTTTAATTAAAATTTACACTTTGTTTTCCCAATATACGTGTTCTTTTTTCCTCTTCAATAATAAAGAATAGTTTTGAAGAAAAAAAAAAACCATTTAGCTCAGCATTCTGGGGGGGAGGGCTGGGGGGGGTCCCTCTTCTGGTTGCGTTACTGTCCTCCAACCAAAAAATCTTTTAATAATTTCAAATAAATTTTGCAAAAGGAGCCTGTAAAGCTTTTCTGACATTTTTACTTCAACTGATTACATTTCATTGACTTTCCTGCTTCTTTTGAGAGAATTAAAATAGTATTGATTCCCGATACACCACTGACAATATTAAATATTTTATTATAATAAAAGGAAAATATGATTTTTTTGGCTGTATAATTATATTTAAAAATTGTGATTACCGTACCATAGTCTACAAGACATTGTTTTTTTGGTCAAAATTATGACCACATCCGAAGCTAAAGTAACATGGCTAAACATAAGAACGTAATATAATGCTATCTGTAAGTAACGGAAAATTTATAAATAATTGTGAATAAATGTTACAAAATAAGTAAATGAGCTGAAATCAATAATGAAGATTGTGGAATCAGGTAAGAGAAGATATGAATTAATAATATATGTACGTAATGATTAAAATGGAAAAACGGACATTTCCCTCAAAAATGTAAAAGGTTATAAATATAAAGTTTAGAGGAATAATTTAATAAATTATCACACAATGATAAAAGTTGTCTCATTTCTTGACTTCACATAGTTCGTCAATATATGTTTCATTGTAAATTGCAAGAAGTTCCTGTTGTCTCAAAATTCAAGATGGCAAAAACAGATCTTTCTAGAAAGGTCCTCTTCTTCTGGGGCAGACCCAAATCTACGTACCCGCAGACGCTGCAGTAGAGGGGGGGGGGGAGATAACAGAAAAACCCACGGTCCGAGTGACAGAAGAATATTTTAAAAAAATAAATAAAAAATGTGTTGTTAATTTAAAAAGTTGAAAATATTTTCAACATTATTATAAAAATCAGGATTAAATGTTCCTCATAACTGCTCAAAACCTTAAACTAATAATAATTACAAATAAATTTAAACAATTTAAACGAATGAACTCATAATTGAGGTAGAAATATTGAAGCAATTAAAAACAAACAATCACTCGTTTAACAGAATAGTCATTTGGGAGGGGGGGGGCTATACAGTGGCTTGTTGGGGGCCCTGAAGATTTTTTTCAGGGGGGGGGGGGGCAGAATTTTTAGAGGCGAGGAGTGTTTTTTTTAAGAAAAAAAGACTTTTTTGTCGCAATAATGTGAATGTCGTGTAAAGCGCGAAAATATTTATTGTTACAAGAGTTACAATAAGGCTGTAGGACAGTTTAAAAAGACTGAAGGGCGCAACTAAAAACCCAACAGGGTGCTTTGCTTAAAAATTAACGAGTACAGGTACGGTGGGGCGGAATGTTGGTCGTTAAGTGAAAGATTGGAAAAAAAAAAAAAAAAAAAAACTCTCTTCTCTGAAAACATTTTTTTTATTGTCTTAAAATGTCATTTTAAGTCTTATTAAAATGCAAGATAGCAAAAACGGACCCTTCAAGAAACTTGTACCGTACGACAGTATATAAAAAATGGGATTAAAGACCTGAAAAACGGAAGTGGGGGGGGGGAGTTTTTCAAGGAAAAAAGCGGGGCTGCGGCGCCGAATAAAAAAAATTGACTACGGCTCTGATTCCGACTCCGGAAACTTTAGAACCTTCGACTTCTACTGGTTTTCCCCCAAAAAGAGTTCGACTCCGACTTTGACTCCGCAAGCTCTGGCAGAGTTGCGGACTTCAGGGGGAAAATGAGCGACTATTTCTCCAACTCCAACTCTTGAAATTTTAAACCTTCGACTCCTGAATCCGACTCCTTCACCCCAAAATCAGTCCGACTCCGGCTCTTCGACTCTGACTCCGCAACCTGGAAAAAAGACATTTTTGTCGAGTTGTCGCGATAACGTGAATTGAAAAGACTGAGGGCGCATCTAAAAACGCAACAGGGCACTTAGAGACTAACTAACAATTGCAGATATGGGATGTTTGTCTTGATTCTAGATTTAAAGAGCTCTCTTCTCTAAAGTTTTTTTTTTTTTTTTTTTCAATGTCTCAAAGTGTCTTTTTAAGTGATTTTAAAATTCACGATCGCAAAAACGGGCCCTTCAAAAACTATTCTTTTAAAGACCTGAAAAAAAAAGGGGGGGGGGTCACAGTATGGCTGCTGGGCGCTTTAGTTTGAAGACAGAAGGGCGCACCCGGGCGTTAAAACAACAACTATTACAGGTATGGGGTGTTTGTCTGTGTAAGAAAAAAAATCTGCAGGGCTCTTTAGAAGGCAAAAGGGCGCTACAGGATGTTGCTTTCTGCCAAATAAAGAGGAGTCACCTCGAGATGCTCGTTAACTGTGCCATCGGAGGTACGATAGCAAGAAAATTGATGATTAAAATTGCAGTAGAAAATATTGCGGTCCTGATACACTGTTACAGAAACAAAACACGCTATACAATTTTTATTTCAGAAAAAAAGGGAGGCAAAATATAAATTACTATTAAAAATGGTAGCGTAATATACAACTGATAATTACTTTTCAGGAAGCACCCAAGAAAAAAGCTGAATAATCTTCTTTCATGTCTACCCACTCTCCTCACTCCAAATCGCCTCTATTAAATTTCCGCCAGAATTTCGCAGGTGATTCTGGGTATTGAGTAAGCTATCAGCGGTTCCTAGAATTTATGATTTACTCGTCAAGACCTCTGTTCAAGGCAGTGGGGGACCAAGGATTTTGACCCCCAAATAACCTTCAAAGTCGCACCAGTGAGCAGTGACAATGATTGAAAAGAAAGGAACAAGTTTTGAAAAGAAAGGCAAAATAATTCCAGGTTCTTCAGTGATTATCTAAACGACTTATTACCGTAAAACTTTTGTACTTACTAATTTTGAGGTGTCAGGAAAAGAGAGAAGAAAAATCGTCAGTTAAAGGGGAAAAAAATATTTTTTTTTAGGAACAAAAAGAAAGGGGGGGGGGACAATTCTTTTGTAAAGAATATTTTTGAACAAAACAAAAAAAAATATTTTTCTGGCGTAGGGGCGCATCGGCCATGTGGCCGGTTGCCCGGCGGGCCAGTCCGGGCCTGCCCCACAAGACTACACCGTCCGTTAAATACAGCAAAATCCAGCCGCCATATTTGAAAAAGGTTGCTAGATTCTTTTGTTTATCGCCCTAAATAATTGCTAGATAAGCAAAATGAAGCAATTCCTTTGATACAATCGTTACGGATCAAGTTAAGTTACTTCATTAATGGTGTACAGTTAAGAAAAAAAACATTTAACAAAAACAATGGAATACTTTCACGCCGAGAAGAACACCGCGGATACGGCTGCTTATGCAAAACAAACGCATATGGTAATGTTAAAGGTATTGGGAGCGTGGCGTTAGCTGTCGAAATTAGGTTTTTTCGTAAAGAAAAATGCTAACAAACGGTTGTGCGTGTAGATGAACGAATAATGATGATAAAGAAGAATGCAAGGAGCAGGAAATATCCCTCAAAATCCTTCCACATTCAACTACAGAGCTAAAAAAATAAATCGGTTGTCAATGTCAAATCACGATATTCAAGGTTGTCACGACGGCCATGTATGACCACAAGGATTTTATCGGACTAAAAAAGAGTACTGAAAACTGATGCTGTGTCAACTTTTTCTTTCTTTTTGTGCAAGCCATCTTGTAAGAAGGAGGAATACAAATTTTATGCCTCGAGCTGCTGAAGCATAGTAAGTTATTTCGTCATTAATCTACACTTTATAGTCGTTATGTTTACATCAGTTTTGCCCATGTAAAGTTGAATGATATGTATAATACTTCTTGAATTTTCATTTATTCCCGTTAAAAAAATCAAATAATGGAATTTTTAGGAACAAATCATTCATTTTTTTTTTCATTTATTTTTTTTTTTAGCTTTGAGTATTGAAAAGTGATGTTGTAAACTTGTCTCACTATTAGTACAAAAAAAAAAAAACTATACCACCAAGTGCAAAAAAAACTATAAATTATTTTCTCTTGTTGAATACAAAGGTTTATTCTACTAGTCCTGCAATTACCTGAATTCATTCTTATTTCCTTCATCCCCGAACATTAGTTCTCAGGTTAAATAAATTTTCAACATTCATATACAGCTCATGCATTCCATTGATTCAGGTATATTAATTGTAAATTCATGTGATATTTGTCAAGTAATATAAATACTGTACAAAATTTTAATGATTAAAACTAGTCTTTGGAGCTGTGCCATATTTATATCTTTTAAATCTTAGTAATTTCCTGCTGAAGAGATGAAGAACACTTCTCATTCTATATTTATCATTAGATGATTAAACATATTTTCTATACTGTATACATATTTTGTGATTCGCCAAATCTCGTGCCATAAATTGAATGCCAAGCAGTGCACCTTCAATGCAAAATTACTTTTCTGAGTACCTACAGGTCTGCTTTACTGTTAGGCTATGTTCGGTGTGAGGCCCACGGAGAATACAAACATTTTTGACAAAGCTGTTGAAGTGAAATTAAGAAGTGCATTTCAACCAATGTACAGTACAGTAGTCTCGTTAATCAAAATTAAAAATTTCTTTAAAAATCCTGTTTTTAAATAGATATGATTTTAAGTTATGAAAGTAAAAATATAACTCTGAGTGCAGGAAAGATTCCATTTATATTTTGATCTATTAATGAAGCATTTTCATGACCATGCCTCATTGAAATGTCACTTGTGTTTGAAACAGAAGATAAGTAGACTAATTCTTTGTTAGGAAATACAGTCAACTCTCGATATCTCGAAGTCCCATGGGCTAAAACGTTCGAGTTGTTGGCAGTTCGAGTTATGGGGAATTTTTACAACAGTTTCAAAAGTTTTGATATCTAATGAAAACTTCGAGATAAAGGAATATTCGAGTTATTGAGATTTGACTGTAATGTGGAAAATTATTCATTTATTTTTAAATGTCTTGTAAACAATTCTAATTTTTGTAACAAAGCATAGTTTTTTTTTTATCCCGATAAAAAAAAATTGTTATGCCTCTTTAAGGATCTCTTTCGCTTTTTATCCGTAGTATCCTGATTTTTGATTCTCCAGCGTTACGAATGGGACATTTTTTTTCGAAAATCGCTCATTTGTTGTTGATTAATATTCTTGCATTTTCAACAATTGATTATTTGTGTGTTTTTTTGTCAAATGTTGAATTTTGATAACTTTTCTACAATTTTAATCATTTCTTTTATTTAAAATATTAGGCAAAGGACAAAGTGTGCCATGAATATTTTTGAGAACCAGTCAATTCAAGTAAATGTTTTTCATTTGAACATTAAAGTATCACACTAGAGGTATTACTTTTAATATCTTTTTGGTTTATAATTTTTTTTTCAAAGTAAATAAAATATTTGTAATGTCCTTACATAAAATTATGGATTTTCCAAACACAATTTTGTATTTTTTAGTTTCTTGCTGCATTTTCAGATGGAGAACATTTATAAATGCAGAAATGTTCCAATTCTTACACCTTCATTGGATACATACCTGGTATAAAATTTTCCCATTAGTTAGAACTATCTAACAACTATTGTAAATGATTATTACACCATCAATTCTTAATGACATTTTAAAAATAGTAGCAAATAGCTTTTCTTTTCTGTGATGGAAATATACCTCCTGGGGAACCCGCCTTGCTTCTGCAAAAAGGGGTAATGCGCTTATTGCATCATACCTCCAAAGTGGCATCCCCACTAGAGTGTTTTTGATCTTAGGTCATGTTCAGAAGCTGTTTTATGATGCTCCAGCCTGGATGCCACTTTAAGGTAGTGTGGAAATTGATGCAGAACTTTATCTTTTTACTTCCTTTTACAAAAAAGGAAGTATTGTATTCGCGAAAAAATTTTCACTCAAAAATCGCCCTTAATTTCCATTTTGCTCACCCCCAAATGAATGTTGAGTTTTTTTTTCGATTCGACCACATGCGGAAAAGTGCCTAAGAATGTATAGACACGCGAAATATCCATTTTGACCATCACCGAGGTAATTACAACGACTTTTCTCGTGACGTCTGTATGTATGTGCGTATGTGTGTATGTGCGTATGTGCGTATGTGCGTATGTATCTCGCATAACTCAAAAATGGTATGTCCTAGAAAGTTGAAATTTGGTACATAGACTCGTAGTGGGGTCTAGTTGTGCACCTCCCCTTTTGGTTGCTTTCGGATGTTCCTAAGGGGGTCTTTTGCACCTTTTTGGGGGGAAATCATTGTTAATATCAATGCAAACTTAAGTGGTGTTATAATTTGGTAAACACTTGGTGACGTATCGCCAAGCTTTTGGTCGCCAAGTTTTTTTGCCAACTTGGCGACGATTTTTTTTTTTTAAATAACTTGGTATTAACTTGGCCACCGATGGAAATATTTAGAGAGTTAATCATTGAATCACATTATTTTTATTTATTTTTGAAAGTACAGTAATTCATTTTCAAAATTATTTTTTGGCAACAGGGGAAAAACAAACGATTTCTTTTTTCTTACTTTTTTTTTTTACTTAAGTATTATTTTCCCGAAAGAATTTTCACTCAAAAATCAACCTTAATTTCCATTTTGCTCACCCCCGAATGAATGTTGAGATCTTTTTTTTCTAATCGACCACATGGATAAGTGCCTAAGAACGTATAGACACCCGAAATATTCATTTTGACGATTCCCGAGTTAGTTACAACGAATTTTTTCGTGACGTCTGTACGTACGTATGTATGTATGTGCGTATGTACGTATGTGCGGATGTGTGTATGTGCGTATGTATGTCACATAACTCAAGAACGGTATGTCCTAGAAAGTTGAAATTTTGTACGTAGACTCCTAGTGGGATCTAGTTGTGCACCTCCCCTTTTGGTTGCATTCAGATGTTCTTAAGGGGGTCTTTTGCCCCCTTTTGGGGGAAATCATTGATAATTTTGATGTAAACTCAAGTGGTGTTATAATTTGGCGAACACTTGGCGATATATCGCCAGTCTTTTGATCGCCAAGTTTTGTCGCTAACTTGGTGACAAATTTGGCGATTTTTTTAAAGTTTTAAATCTGGTTTCAATTTGGCCACTGTAGGAAATATTTACAGAGTAAACTATTAAATCACATTAAAATTACCAATAATGGGAAAATGACATGAAATTGGAGTAAAAGGAAGTCATGTGATTCACACATCAGCTCGTTTAAAAAACCTTTCATACTCAAACGAGAAGGATTTGCAAGCAACATATATTTCTAGGTTATCACAGTTGAAGTGGCTAACATCCCATCAGATTCATTGGCACACAAGAAAACTGATTTTCATAAAAGCAATGGATTTTTTTTTTTTGAAAATAAATTTATTTTATTTGAATGTGTCATTGTTATTTTTTATACAAACTGTTGAACATTCAAAATTGTTTTTATGACTAATGAGTAATATGTATTTTAAGCACCAAAAAGTTTTCTTCCCAAACAATAGGCAGTCTGATTACTAGTAAGTAGTGAATAGTATGGATAAGAGGGTAATTTTTATCAATTTACTAGTAAAGAAGCAAAGTTTACCAGGATAAAGTAAAATAAAAAATTACAACACACACACAATAATCTATATATACTCAACAATGGCTTGATATGTCCATGTGGTAAAACTATACTTTGTATAATCCATGATTTGCTGTAGTAAGAGATTTCATACTTAGTACATGCCACTATGTTGTTCTCCATGGCGGAGTAAAATATTGAAAGTCCATGTATACTTTTCAATAAGTTACCGCCCTATAGCCAGAGTTAAGGCGGAAATACATGAATTACACCGCCAGCTCAGTCAGTTCCAGCCAAGGACTGTAGTTTCGTGCTTATTAGCACTCATCAGCCCGGCATAGGAAGTGAGTCAGCTGGAGGTGGAAAACCTCTTAAGGCAGCCTAGAGTGCCAAACAAACTGGTAGCTAATGTAGAATTAGCACTGACCAGACGAGTGACCGAACCATTGCTTCGGTCACTCGTCTGCTAGCTAGTTTCACAGCTAGTGAAACAAAATGTGTAAACAATATTATACAGTGAATTTCCATATATCACATCTTTTTAAACTTTTGGTCAACTTTTAAAAAAATTCATGTCTTACAACTGAAAACAATCAATATAAACTGATAAAATTCTCTATTAGAATCCTATAATATGCTATGAATCAAGTGAAAAATATTTTAATCCATTAAATACCAGCATTTAGTAGAGGAAAAAAAACCCTTAAATGGCATCATGAGAAGTTTTTCAAAGAAATGTCGGGTTCAAAGCTATGCGGAATATCACCGAAAGGCAAGGTTGTCAGATTTTGTCCGCCCTGGGAAAAACCGCCCTATCCACCTTTTTTCAGTACATTAAAATTTTAGAATTGAAAACGCTGAGCTTAATAATAAGAAATAAATGTGTAATCTGTGTAAATGATGAATCTGTAACGTAGCAGTTAAATTGTCAATTAATGCAATTAAAAATTAAATCATGATACAAAAAATCATGAATTTTGGGTCCAGTATTAAAAGTTATAAAATGAATTAAAACGTTGGTGTTGAGAAAGAAAATATTATAGTGTGGCTCTGATAAATGCAAGCTTGACCTTGACTACTTCTTTTTGGGAACTTCAATGAAAAAGGGACGTGTAATTGCTGCACAGATTTGGGTTATAATACTTTTGAGAAACTTCTACAAAAGCAACCCAACTCAATTTGGTGACAATTACCCTTCCTTGATATCCCAAAAGAATATAAACATTATCAAGGTCAAGCTTAAACTTATCAGAGTCACAATATACATTGAAATGAAACCAGTACTTAGTATGACATTAATGCAAATTTAAAGTTAAGCTCCTTTGTTCCGGTTCAAATTTAATGCATTTTATATGTTTTCACTTTTGGTTCAATATCTGAAGCAAACTTAATGAATCATAACTTCTTGTTGTATCAGCCTAGGCTGTTTTAAAGTGAATATGGATTTAAATGGAAAAAATAAATTCATTAAATACAAACAAATATTTTTATTAAACAATACAATGATACAGACATGTACTATTTTTACATTTGATTGCCTTATGATTCATAAAAACTAAACAGATTTCAATGAATGATATTTATTTTCCAATTCTCATGCTATGAGAAAACAATCCTTTCTTTTTCTTGTAATAAGCAATAATTTATGAGTTTTAAAATTAAGGCTGATGGTATTATCATAAGATTTAAGAAAAATATAAAAGCAACAAAATATAACACTGCAACATACAGAAAAATCTATCATGCAGTAGCCATTTCGGAAGGTTAAGTCAGTATTGGATGGTGAAATTGTAGAATATAAGTAGGCTTGCCAGACGTCCTGGTTTGACCATGACAGTCCCAGTTTTCAAACAAAATCTCGGTGTCCTGGCTGGTTTACTTCACGTAGCGGAAAAAGATAAATTTGATTACAGATGACCGAAAAAGTCCAAAAACTCATTTCTGTACCTCAAAGCCAGACTGGCCAATGCAAAGAATCCGTAAATATTGTTCAAATTTTTATTTCTCATTCAAAGTTTTCCTTCCTACTAAAGTAACTTAAAAATATTAACGTGTAGGAAATAAAATATTTAAATGTGTCTGATTGTGTCATATATTATTTATTACCCCTGATTTATCCTTAAAATTAGTAACCATTTATTCATAGCATTGAGAATGAACCACCCTCTAAAACTCTAAAAATCAACCGGGGGTGGGCAATGTCATTCTTTTTAATGATCTGTTCATCAGAGGATCGTTCATTCAACTCGTTCATTTGAACTATTTCGTACATTTGAAAAAGTTGCAGATGATCTCTCTGCACAACATACTCACTTAGACTCGAAATGTTTGATTAGATCAGTAATATTCTTTGAAGAAAAACAACTAAAATTATTTTAAAGTTTTTTTGTAAGTCATTTCTTAGTTGCCGAAATGAAAAACGTAACAACAAATGTATCAGTAGCTCAGCTGGAGTACCGAAGAACTTAATTTTTAAAAAAGGTACTCACCTAAATAGTAGAGAACATTACAATTATTCCACAGTACCGATGAGAACTGAAGAAAAAAAGGCAACACTTTTTTTTCTTATGTTTAATGGGGAACTAATTAGACAATCTTTATTACAAATCCCTGGATATTGAACGTGAAATAAGCGACTTGAAAATCGCCAAGCAAGTTAAAAATAAAGTAAAATCAATATCGAATATAGTTGATAGGAATGTTATAGAAGATAAAATGATCACCAGAAAAGTGATAAAAAGTATTTTTAGAAATAACTTTGGTGACAGAAACAGGGCTGGCTGCGGAATCGGAAGAAAAATGGCCGACTCTGGCTCCGACTCCTGGATTTTTTAAACGCCCGACTCCGACTCTGGCTTATTTATTTATTTGTTTTTTCAAATCCCTCCCTCATAGGAAGCGGGGAAACCCCAAAACAGACATTAAAGTTTTAATTCCTTTTTATGAAATTTTTGCGTTGTATTTTATTGTAAACATAAGATGCATACAACGTTAGAAATTCAATTTGAAAATCAAATTATCCAATATTTCCAATTTTAAAAGTAAGATTACTTACAAATCTCATT
The DNA here is from genome assembly GCF_026930045.1 of Uloborus diversus. Taxonomy (NCBI): domain Eukaryota; kingdom Metazoa; phylum Arthropoda; class Arachnida; order Araneae; family Uloboridae; genus Uloborus; species Uloborus diversus. The sequence continues at coordinate 23,706 of NW_026558023.1, read as the reverse complement.
TTAAAAAAATCGGAAAGGATTAATTTGCTCCCCCATAATGTTTAACAAACAGATGTTGATCAAATCCTGTGCTTTCAATTTGTTTTCGCTGTAACTTTAGAGAAAAAAACCTTTTCTTGAGAGGGGGTGCCCCCCCCCCTGCCGGGTGACACCCATCGGGTGGGTACATCTCAACTTAATTTTAGAGTTTATAAAAATATTAATACTTTAATTCTGAAAATTATCCCCAATAAAATCTTAAATTTCATCTTAAAAAATTCAACGAAAATATTGATCTATATTGCGGGGTCGAGTACTTGTAAGTCTGGAGCAAATTTCACACAAAATATTGCGGTATACAGCTTTGAACGAATAGCTTTTACTATGCCTACATTTCTTGGCTCAATTTTTAATTTTAACCTTATTGGCAGCTTTAGAATTGAACTTACTATGAGGATGCTGCATTAAGAGGAGATTAACTGCAATTATTGAGTGTTGTAAACAATAAATCATGCACTGATTTTATTTTGTTCTTTTCAGTGATAACCAAGCTTATAAATAGTCTTTAGGTTTAAAAAAAAAAAAACATTTATATTTTTTCGGATCTTTCGGACTCGCGCTTTCGTGAAAACTATTATTTGAATTTACCAAGCACCCTCAGAAGTTTCCCGACTTGCTCAAGGGATTCATTCTTTTTACGATTTTATAACTGAGATTGAGGTAAAAATTATGTTATTATTTTTATTTGAAAGTGATTACTTTGAAAATGTTGGGCAACAAAACTGTTTGCAGACAGTCGCTATCAGTTAAATAAAGTTAAAAAAACTAGGCGATGGCTTAGGTAGCTGTTAAAGTGAGTTCGATAAATGATCAAGCCAGCTGATTGCCACAATGGCAGTTATTTTCTTATAAGTATACCTTCTTTCATGTAATCAAAAACTAATTGGTAGTCAGTTTAAAAAAAAATTAAAGAAAAAAAATCCCGGGAGTTGGAGTTGGAATGTTTTTGAACGACTCTGACTCCACAGCCCTGGACAGAAAGCGCGAGAAGGATTTTAGCAGGTGCGTGGGACAAGAAGTGGAATGTCCAAACATTTTGTTAGTAGCCCAAACCAGTTACACAAAACATTACTAATGAATACAGTAGAAGACCGTTATAACGCGCACCTTGGGACCAGAACTTTTGCGTTATACAAGTTATGACGTTATATAGATCATTTCACAAATTTTGAAACTAATATTCCGAATATATCTATATATTAGTACTTCAGAATGAGTTTTATCTGCAATGAGTATTAAAGCACCAATATTACAATTAGTTATTCACAAATAAATATGTTTCACAATCAAAATCATGCACTTCTGCTAGCTATGCATGGTTTGCATAACAGCTGCATTTTCAAGAGCCATCTGATATTTTCTGTTTACTATGAGTACTAATTTGCAATTTATAAGCTTTGAAATAAGATGGGAAGATGAAAAACTTTCAAAATTTAATTTGCCTAACTATTTTTATTTTTGCAAAGCAAAACAGAGGGATTTTTTAAACTTCAAAACCTATTGTTTACTTCTGAAAAGCAGTGCGGTTTACAGAGAATTGCGTTACAGGTCGGCGTTATAACAGTCTTCTACTGTACTACATTGGAAAATAGCAAATTAACTGCAATGGTTAGAAAAATGATGAATAACGCAGAAAGTAAAAAGGTTCGAAAAGAAGATATTGTACTGCATTGAGAAAAGGGAAATTTGAAATTGATTAAAAAATTGAAGATGAATGTATTTTTTAAAAAATGCGATTTTAACACAAGCGCATCAATAAAATTTTCGAAATGCTCACCGTTCGAAGGAATGGTTGTTCATTTTTTAGTGAACGAATGGATCTGTTCATTTTAAGGATACGTTCTTTTCGACTCATTTGTTCATGAATGACAAATCCCTACCCTTTCGAATACTTGCTACGCTGAAAGGGGGGGGGGGAGGTTCGATGTTCCGGTTAAACAGTACAAAAATCTGGCTCGCCTAAACATAAGCCGCATTAAATTCAACAAAACTGAGGGTTCTCGCAACAGATTGAAAATTGCTTAGCAAAAATCAGTTTGCGGAGAAATGATAATGATCTGCTAGCATCATTCACTGCAGTTAGAATTTTTCAGCTGTCAAGAAATAAAGTCCTTGTAACGTTGGCATAGCCAGAAAAAATTGGAAGGGATGTCGCTGCATTTCAGAGGGGGAGGGATGAAGTTTGTTTCAGTTGTTTTGTATGATCATAAAAGAAACATTTCTGCTTTTCCGAGGGATGGATAATCAGCAAATGTCACTGTAACGTGACTGCCTAACGTCATCCATTACACTCCAGTTACAGAACAGAAAAAGTGGTTGACTTTGAAAGACAAAACCAGCAGAGAAAAATAGGCAACTTGTTCATTAGTTGTCCATTTCATCATAAAATCAAAATTCTGACTCTTTAATGCTTAGAATATCGTCAATAAAAAAGACACTGTACATGGAGTAAATAAGAAACCTCGTGCACTATTTACTTCTATATATCGATCTAGAACTCTAAAAAAAACATTATATTGGGTAGGAACAAAAAATCAACTATTTATTTGTGATCACCTGCAGTTCTTTTTTATTTTATAAGGATGTTTGCTTAGTTAAACACTTAATATCATCTCATGATTCTTCTGTAATGTATTTTTAAAAACAAATAAAATACGGTGCAAAATCTCAGGAAGAATAACTTTTCATTATTTCCGTTCGTAGTTCACTTACATGCTGGTTCAAAAAAAACTTTTCTTTACAAACTTCCAAGCCTTTCGTTAGTTTTGCCAATCATATTCATTTCGTAAGCATCAAAAAATTTTGCTGAAGTTTTCAGAATGATCATGTATTTCTATTGTTCTAAAATCTTTCAAATATTACGGCAAGACTAATAAAATGCTAGTTTTACCCAATTTTTCACTGGTGATGACAAGTAGCTAAAGCTGGGTGGTCAGCAATGGCTTCCAAAACAAAGCAGCAAAAGCTGCATAGATCACGTGTCCTATGCTAAAGTCACGTGTCTTATGCATAACAAAGCTGCTGTGACGTCACGTGAAAGTATCCCATTCTAAAATCAACTTTACATTCAAAACAGACGCCATTGATGTTTTTCTGCACTTGCGAGGGATTTTCCAGACTTATGACAGCTCGAGAGCAATTGCAAATTTTGCGAGGGAATCGGGACTGAAGACAATCGCAATGTTACACTTGAATCCCTGTGTTAACTGCTCGCTAAAATAGGTCAGAGGTTCCCAAACGGTGGTTCGCGAACCCCCAGGGGTTCGCGAGGTGCAGGAAGGGGGTTCGCGAAAATTTCGGTGCAATGGCGGATTTTTCCTAGTTTGGTAAAAAATTATAAAATATTCAATTTGCACACATAGTTACTAAATTTTTTTTTTTAATTTGAAAACGCGCCAAATTCTTGTATTAAGCTCAAAAAAAAAAAAAAAAATCTTTCAGCGGTTTTATAATCTTGGTTAAAAAGAAATTTTCTCATTTTTTTTGCGATAGACAACAAAAAGAGATATCCTTCCTTCTTTATTGCGAGGCGCCATGCAGAAACGTTGTATTAAACTGTGGCGGGGATCACGATGACCTTAAAAAGGCGCCATCGCGTGGAGTCAATCAAACAATAGACATAATATACATGTGTCGAAAAAAATAAAGAATTCTCAAACAATGCATCATAGGGGTATTATTTCTAATCTGGTTGAAATATAACTCGCGAATTTCCGTCGAATTCAGTCATCGAATAGCAGACATGACAGCAAAAGGCTCCAAACTTAAAATTTATTACTGGATTTTACCCATCTGTTCGTTTTCAAAAATATATAACATCAGCATGCTCATAGTTCTGGGGAAATAGTTGTTAACAGACGTACTTAGAGATACTTTAGAGATGCTTGAAAACAAGTGATTTTGTTTGCAAATGGTTTTGCTACGTGAACTTGCTACTCTGTTTGTGAAGTTATAATCGTGTTGGTAATTTTTATGATTTAATAACTTTCTGCTGTTATGGATCGATGGTTGAAAACTGGTAGTTTGGTTGAGCGACAAATGGACAAGCAGTCAATCGATCAACCCTCAACATCAGCAGTAACTTTCGAATCAACACAGGATATTGAAATAGATAGCTGTAATGAACTGCCGCCTCCCCCGACTAAACAGAAAAGTGAACTAGGGGAGAAAAAAGGAAAAAAGGGAAAATATGACAGTGACTATTTACAAATGGGCTTTTATTTTACTGGAGAAGAGTCTGAACCTAGACCGCTTTGTCTTCTCTGCAACGAAGTTCTAGCGAACAGCAGTTTGAAACCGTCACTTCTGAGAAGACACCTCGAAACAAAACATCCGACACACAAGGACAAACCTATCGAATATTTTAAAAGAAAATTGGAATATAATAAAAAGTGTAGCGACTCTACGTTCCTGTTAGAATCCAACGAAGATAGTAAAATGGCCCTTGAAGCTTCATATCGAGTCAGTTATAGAATTGCAAGATCTGGACAGCCACATACAATTGCAGAAAATTTAATTGGACCGTGTGCTAAAGATATTGCTAAGTGTATGCTGGGAGAAAAGTCAGCAAAAAAAATTGACCTGGTTCCGCTATCAAACAACACAGTATCACGCAGAATTACTGATTTGGCAAGTAATGTGGAGAAAGAACTTGTGAATAGAATAAAAGAGAATAATTCTGCGATCCAGCTTGATGAGCCGACTGATGTAACAAACGCTGCAATATTACTTGTCTATGTTTGGTATGTTTTTAACGATACAATTAAAGAAGATGTACTATTTGCAAAACCTTTGAAAACCAACACAACTGGAGAAGCAATTTTCGAACTGGTCAACAGTTACTTTGAAGAAAATGGAATAGATTGGTCTTTGTGTGTGGGTGTGTGCACGGATGGTGCAAAATCAATGACAGGAAAATTTGTTGGCTTTGTGGTGCGAGTAAAGAAGATCAACGAGAAAATTGAATGGACTCATTGCTGTATTCATAGACAAGCATTAGCATGTAAGCGTATTCCCGCAGAATTATCCGCTACTTTGAATGATGCGGTAAAAATTGTAAATTTCATAAAATCACGTGTCACAAACTGCCGTCTATTTCACGCGCTTTGTGAGGAATTGGGAAGCCTTCATGTTACTTTATTTCTTCACACAGAAGTTAGATGGCTTTCCCGTGGCAAAATTTTGACACGCTTATTTGAATTGAAGTCAGAAGTCCAAGCATTTTTTGTTGATCATCCATTTCACTTGTCCACTTGCATGTTCGATCCTCTTTGGATGCAAAGGCTTGCATATTTATTTGACATCTTTTCAAAATTAAATGAATTAAATCTATCCTTGCAAGGTGCAGTTGTTAATATTTTCGTTGTATATGATAAAATTGAAGCTATGGTAAAAAAATTGAATTTCTGGATCCAATGCCTGGAAATGGGTGAGTTTTCTTGTTTCACTTCTCTTAGTAGTTTTTTATCAGAAAACTCAATGAAACTTGATGAAAGCGTTAAAAGAAATGTATGTGAACATCTGCAACATCTTGAACTAACTTTTGACTAGTATTTTCCTAATAGGCGTAACGTCCCTCTCTCAAACAACTGAATACGCAATCCTTTTGAAGGAAATCCATGCTTAGAGAACACACTGACATTACCTGAAAAGGAAATGCTCATCGAGTTATCCTGTGATAATTCATTGAAAACTACCTTTAAAGAGCTCTCGTTAATTGACTTCTAGCTCAGTGTAAGAAATGACTATACCGTTTTGTCCAAAAAAGCAATTCGAATTTTATTACCATTTTGTACAACATATCTGTGCGAGAAAGGATTTTCCTCCTATACTTATCTCAAAGATAAATACCGAAGCAGATTGAATGCAGAGCCTGATTTAAGACTCAAACTGTCAGACATTGAACCAAACTTTCAGTTTCTTTGTTCCGTCAAACAGCCACAAATATCGCATTATGATTTTTTCCCCAATTTAAAGTATGCTTAAAAAAATAGTTGGTTTATAAAACTTCTTGTTTATAATTTTTCTTGTAGATGTAGTTTTAACTTTTTATTAATGTTTGCACTTAATGATATTTTACAATTATATTTTTGTTTATTGCAATCAAATGCTGCAAAAAATGGAAAGCAAACATGCTGTTTTTTTATTGTTTCTTACATGTTACTAATTTCAACATCAGGGGGTTCGCGAACTTTTTTGCCTGTTCCAAGGGGTTCGCAAAGAGAAAAAGGTTGGAACCGCTGAAATAGGTAATACTATTCGAGCAGGAGTATTTCCATGTGGATAGAAGAGGAGAAGCTGTTGTTTGTCGTATTTCATTACAAGCATGGAGGATGGCGCCAGATTGAAATGAATTAAAACTTAACTGCGACCGATTACCTTTGCTGACGCGACCGTCCGTTAAATACAGCGAAATCCAGCCGCCATATTTGAAAAAGGTTGCTAGATTCTTTTGTTTATCGCCCTATTTGGCGATAAGCAAAATGAAGCAATTCTTTTGATACAATCGTTACGGATCAAGTTAAGTTACTTCATTAATGGTGTACAGTTAAGAAAAAAAAACATTTAACAAAAACAATTTTTTATTTTTAATGATTTAAATATATTAGTTTATAATTGAACTTAAGAACCATTCCTAAATTGTGTTTTATTCATCCAATTCGTTTTAATTAATTTAAAAATATTTTTAATGTCACATAAGAGGCAAATATGAAAAATTATTTTTAAAAAATCGAATTGTACCACGTTTGAAAAGCAAGCACTAATAAGCCACAAACAAACAAACAACACAGTTTAAATGCAGTTACTTGTTTTATTATAACTTCACCGTGAAATTTGGTTAAATGTTAGTTGATTAATATACTTATGGTAGAATCATATAGGGTCATAAACTTTTCATACAGGGACTCTAATAACTCATTTTAGCTATCTGTACAAAGTCCCCCCCCCCCCCCAAAAAAAAGAGACACCATAAATGAAAGAAAAAAGACTCCTTTAAATACTCCTCAACCCCCCGAAAAAAAATCAACGGCAAAGTTTGTTCCATGATCTGCAGTGGTGCCCTTTCCTTCAAGAGTGTGATACCCCTCCCCCCCCCCCAAGAACGAAACCAAAATACCTGTAAAGAAAATTTTAATGGCAGCGCAGTTCTGTCCCATGAATCCCCCCCCCCCCAACACATACAACCATGCTCGTCATATGGGTGATCAGGGATTCAATTGCCCTTTCCCCCTGGATTTTTGAAATATTTCTGAAATTGGGCATTTTTGTACGAATTTGGTGGGTTTTTTTTTTTTTAAATTAAATGCATTGCGCACAATCTGACTGATTCGAGCACTTATAATGTAAGTTTCTAGAATGGAGGGGGGGACATTATCCCCCTCCCTCCATTCCAGAAAATTTGAAATGGCGGGCCTTTGGGACAAAAGACACATTGCTACAAACTTACATACATGCTTACATAATAAAGTGCTCGAATCAGTCAGAGCATGCATAAATCAAGGGCGGATCCAACTTCTGCTTTTAGAGGGGGTTATTCAGAAAAGGGGGGAGGGGTCGTGTCACATATTGCTCTTCTTGAGCTCAAATGGGGGGGTACCCGTCCCCATCTGGAGCCGTTCCTTAATAAAATTTGCAATGGATAGCAAATTTGCGTATTCTATACTTTGTTTAATATAAATTTCTCATTTCAGTACGAAGATAATTTTTTTGTTTTAATCAGATCAGTTTTTTTTTTTTTTTTTTTGGTGCATTTATTTTTTTGTTTTTTCTCAGCCCAATGCAAATGAAATGCTAGAAAAAATTTTCGTTAGTAAACTCCTAAAATCCCATAGTTAAAAAAAAAAGAAAAAAAATCGCAAAACAAAATTTTGAACAGGCATCTCGTTTACAGGACCAATCTGTGAGCTCAAGGCCAAATTGCAACTGTTATTCCCTCCCCCGCCCCCCTCCTCGACGGCCTGCATACATAGACATTTGTATGTGTAATTTTACGGAGTAACTAAGAAAATATTTCCATTTTAAATTAGTAATAAAAAAGAAAGCTTCGATTATTATGAAAGGGCGTTTATTAAATACCTTCAATAAAGCGTTGACATTTTTTCTGGTGGCTGGGCAGCTTAATTTTAAATATAGTCAAATTTTGCCCAATATTTACTAACGAAAATAATTTCAGGTATATAAATTAGTATCAAAGTCTCAAAAATCATATTCATCATACCAACTTAAGGTAGTGTTTGTTGAAAAAATTTCATCATTCTCTAACTTTCTGGTTTTGTCTCCACTTATTTAACAGATGCTCTTAACATGTGAAATCTACATTTTTAAATTAAAATGTAGCTTTTTTTCTTTTCATATATTCAAAACTAGGGAATAGAAACGCGGTCCATCGTTTTCCGAAAAGTTTCACTTTTGGTTTCGATTCTATCCCATAGCGCAGGTGTTCCCAAACTTTTTCGATTCGCGGCAGCCTTAGAAGAAATATAATTTTCCGAGGCATCCCAGTCTTTATTGATCATATATGTGTACGAATGTTACCGTGGGCACTTCGTGGCATCTTTTCGCAGATTAATCGGTAAAAATCGGCTGAAAAAAATTGTTAAAGTGGCCGCTGACCGATATGCTAATGCATTGTCGCATCTCTACTCCGCACCAGCAAAAAATGACGTTGATATTCCATTTAAATTCTTGAGTCACTAGAAAAATAAATAAATAAATAAAAACTTATATTTAAAATTTTTTCTCTCCATAAGGGAGAAAATGAATAAAATACACGACATATAAATCCGCAAAATGGGGGAGGAAATCAATAAAATATTTGTTAACTAATTAGTCTCTTTCATTTCTATTTAACTATATTATACTTTATCCTTTATTTTGCGGCCTCTTGACAGAATGTACTACACCGATCCCTTCCATTTTGGTGGAACTTAGAAATATCAATCATGAATTTTAATCTCTTTTTGATATTTTCAATTTGGCCCAGGTTCCATAGTTGTGGTACGCCCTTTGTTAGCACAGCCATAAAAAATATATTACTTTTTTTCAATTTTTCAGAAAATTTGAAGTGATAAACAAATGTTACACAACAGTTTTTTAATTTTAATCTATACATTGTCTTTATAAATAAAAGTATTAATTTGAAATTAAACCGTGCCTATGTTTGGAAAATAAACAAAATCTGGAAAACTAAGAAATTACAACAGAGAAAGCGAAAATGAGTGAGCTCTATTTACAATTCATGTATTGATTTAAAAAAGGGAAAAGCATATCCTCTCTAATATATAAATAAGCATGTCCTTGATGAACATTGCCTGACTGAGACAATTTCTCCCACTCATCAATTAGTCAGAAACTAATGCTTAGTTTCTCTGATTAAAATGGTCCCTCCCCTTTCTGACTTCTTTATAGCAAAAATAAAGTTTATAAATTGATGTAACTTTATCACACTTGTAAGATATCACACAGAAGTAGCAAATTTGAGGGTTTGCAAAAATATAACTATTTAGTCGAAAAAAACTAAATATACAGACACATAGACTTGGATATAAGAATTTTATTTATAGCTACAAAAAATATAGGCACCATTTCAAAATATGTAATCTTTACTTTGTGATTAATGAAACAGAAATTTGATACATGGTTATAAACAAAACTCTTTTAATAAAGTTGATTTAATCTTGCTAAGCAGGTGGTGCAGTTGATGACATTATTTTTTTCAAAAGCATCTTTACTTTTAACATGAAGCCTTAGGATAACCATATAGCAATATAAAAATCTTCGGTTTTCCCTTTGGCCCAGATCAGGGATTATGTGGGTTAATGACATCAGCTTTGATTACTAGACTACATGGAATGCAGCTGAGTCCCTGACCCTAGAGGTACCCTTGGGTAAGATATCAGGACATGAAAAAAATAGCAATGAGGTATCAAGGAAAAGGGATTACTTGTGATGATGACTCACTGAGCAAAGCATGGGATGTTCAAAGAAGCTCCCACACCTGGAGTAAAATTGCTTTATACATTTCTATAAAGGTTGTGTAAAGTGAGAGAGAGAGGTTTTTAAAGAAGAGATATGCGAGAAAAAAAAAAAAACCCTTCATTTATAAAAAACACACACACACACATACAAAAAAAGTTTAGTTGTGCCAGTCATTGGAAATTAAGGGGTTCAATGACACTAATTCCCCACACTTTTGGTTACACTTCATTATGTTTAGTGAAAATATATAACACATTCAAATCTCAGACTGGTTCAAACTTCAAGTTATGGGAAGTTACCACAGCCCCTCAAGGAATATTTGAGATATTGAGAGTTGATTGTATAACACAAATAAAAAAAATGTGTTCCAGAATTTATTCCAGACGATTGAAGACCTCAGTGATCGTTAGTGGTGACCAGGGCTTGTTAAATATATCCATGGTTAAAGTACAAGTTCCCATGCCAAACTGATACTTTTGGGACTGCTGGATCAGGGGTTGTTTGGCTCCTGGTCTGAATCAAAAAACCAGAACTGTCTTCAAGGCCTCATCCAACTGGTTAATCTCCATGTTGTAGTAAGTATGGGGACCCTGGAATGTTGAGAGACAGAGAGAATCCCATTCTTCAGTTGATTCAGTAGCTACTCTTCAGGCTCGGAAAAAACCGAAAAGCACAAGCAGAGTTAATGGCAGCAAATGAAGCCAATTCCCTCTACAATGTGCCATTCAGTCGGGAATTTCCAGCCTCTGCAACTGGACACCTGAAATAGTTCTTGGACTCTGGGAAGAAAAAACAATTTAATTTAAAAGCAACAATATTATACACTGCTAATGGACACAATACTGTTTTTCATCCTGTTCAGAAAAAATAATATATTTTATTTCTCAACATGTTTGTAATTAAAATATTTTGTCAATAGGTACAATAGTAAAATAGCTGTTATCAATAGCTTATTTGCTATTACTTTTTTTGTCATCTATTACACCAAGGTGTAACCATGTATTATATAAAAAATTTACTTAGCTATGATTGCTTCATAATAGAGATTGTATCAAGAATAGAAGCAAGACACATTCATACGAAAGATTATTCAAGAATTAAATGCATTGCCTGTGTATTACAAGAAAATTCTCTAAATATAGTATGGCACAAAACCAATTCAAGTTGAGAATCAAGTTTCATAACAGTCTGGGAGTAACCCAAGTTTTCAATTACACAGATTAACAATAGAGAATAGCATCCATAAGAAAGTAACAATTTTAAAGATCAAACATACCCACACTTCCGTTGATTCAGTAATTACTCTTCAAGCTCGGAAAAAAACCGAAAAGCATAAGCAGAGGAAACGGCAGCAAATGAAACCAATTCCCTCTACTATGTGCCATTCAGTCAGGAATTTTCAGCCTCTGCAACTGGACACCAGAAACAGTTTTTAGACTCTGGGGAGGAAAAACTTAATTTAAAATTTGAATGCAACACTATAAACAATGCTAATGGAATGGCATACAATAGTTCTAAATAGGTATCCATCCTATTCAGAAAATAATTAGTATATTTTGCTTCTCAACATGTTATTAATTAAAATATTCTTCAACAGGTACAATAGTAAACTAGCTGTTATCAATAGCTTATTCTCTTTAACTCTTCTTTTGTTGTATATTACACTAAGGTGTGACCATCTATTATAAAAAAAAATACTTCAGCTATGATTGCTTCATAATATTACATCAAGAATAGAAGTAAGACAAATTCATAAAAAGTATTATTCAAGAATTGAATGCACGACCTGCTTATTACAGGAAAATTCTCAAATTATAGTATGATACAAAACCAATTCAAGTTGAGGATCAAGTTTCATAACAGCCTAGGAATAATTACACAGATAAACAATATAGAATAGTTTCAAAAAGTAGAACTGTAATAAATTAAAATAGAGTGGACATCTTTCTGCGAATGGAGAAAAAATCTCAAGAATGAAAACAAATATCAAGCAGTAAAAATCCTCAACATATAAGCACTTTAACCTGGAGCGTTTGTTGCTGCTCACAGCTACTGCACCCCACATGATACTTTGATTTAAATACTTCAGTATTTATCCTTAAGCATGTGACAATATCTGGAACTGGCAAGAAAATCAAATCTGCATGTTATTTTTCTGAAAGTCATGAAGCAATTCAGCAATAAAAGCATGATTGACAGATCTTTTAAAGGATGATGAGTGAATTATTTAATTTGAGATTTCCGTTACACAGAATTCTATTAAATAGCAGAAGCTAGAAGGAAAAAAAATGATTGTTTGATAACTGTTTTATAATTCAAAAAAGGTAAGAATCTGCATCAGATGAATATACTCCTGTTTAAAAACATAATTTGGTCAATAGGTACCTGCATTTTGAAAAAGAAAAATGCATAAATTATTTTTCTTCTAAAAAATACCATATTTTGCTCCTGTCTGTAACTTTGCAATTTTACTCAAATGAAACAGATACACTATATAGGAAGCTAAATATAATAACTATTGCAGAAATAGTTATTAGTTAACAGAGAAATCACATTTCGTCTAACGAGCAAAGTATTAAGTTCATAGCAAGAAATTATTGAAATCAAATCCTTATTACTTCATATCCATAATAATGACGTTCATCATTGAGCGAAACCGTTTTGTAAGATACTATTAAGATGCATTTCTTTAGAAATTAGTTGATTTAATATGAAATCTACACTGAATTACAAGCCGTTATCTAAGTTTACTTATGCTTTAATTAAAATATGAATAAAATTGTACCATTGTTTGTTTCCTTTATGAATCAAAGCAAGATCCTCTTTGTTCTCATGTTCACGAGCGCCAAACCATTACGAGATCACTTTGAAGAAAGAGAAATACATAAATTAATCATTTCATCTCAATAGCTCAATATTAAATACATTGTAACATGTTATTGACATCAAATCACATTTATGACATTTAAGATCGAGCGAAACCATTTTGCAAGTCATTAGGCAGTTTTTGAATAAATATTCGTTGAAATAACAAATGAAACTTGCAACATTACTAATTTCAAGAGTTAATTTGTGTTTTTGTGAAACATAAATTCAAATTAATCATTAAAACGTACCTCACAATCACCTAAATCCTCAGGCCCCCCCTCGTGTATCTATCGTTTGTTCGCGCGCCAAACCATTGCGTCGCCAAATGTCAAGGTTGCCGTAAATTTCCCTGTAAAAATCGCCAGGATTTAGCTGTAATTAATGTCCGCCGCTGACGCGCCAGCCCCAGGTTGTCCGTTGTGTTGTTGTTGCGTTTTTAATCTCATCAAAACATTCTATTTAACTATATTGCTTTCTTTTCAAGTCGCTTCTATTCGTTTTTATAATTCCCTCAAGTGCCAGGTCCATCTTTTGCAAAAACTCCCGTTGGTTAAGGCGTTGAAGATTATCCTTCGAATATTTGTTGTACGTGAATTTTCGTTTTTCATTTTCCCTTAACATGGAAAATGTTAATACTTCTGAATCTGAGGAAAGTCTCTGTGGATCATATTTTGGTTCTCCATCACCTCAAGAAAGCTTAACTTCTGGCAGTCCATGTATTCAATGGAATGATGGACAACGAGAGCAGAGAAATGGTAAGAAATGTGATCGTGATCGGTATCGCGAATTTAATAGAAGTCGACCATACCATTTAAAAAATGGATACCATCCCTGTGCTGACAGTGTTGAAACTAGTAGTAGAGAACCTCATCAGGTACAACAACCTTTGCAGCAGGAAACATCTCAGTCATTACCTACTTCTCAACAGTCAACTTCTACGCTTGTTGATCCAGCTTATGGGTATAATCAAGCCGATCACACATATCTAGACGGTAACAGGAGAGCACTTTCCATGATGCCTGCCTATAATCATTATCCAGCTCCTTGGGGTATGAATCCCATGGATATGTCTCTCAATTCAGTTGCAACTGCTTTACCTGTTACATCTGGTATAGAAATGGGTCCTAGTACTAGCTCAGGTATGAATCCTTATGCTTATATGGGCATGTCTGGGGATGGCAGTATGTATGGTATGATGGGTATGGGCAATTATTGCCAATATGGTATAGGTGGAGCAGAAACAGGTATCATTTTTCCTCCAAAAGAAATAATCACTCTCACGAAAAGTGTTATGTATCCGCCTGAGCCCAAGGACAAACCCCCAACCATACTAGATAGACCTCTTGGATGCAAAACAATTTTTGTTGGCGTGTTACCGGAAAAAACTACTGAAGAAATTATTAGGGAAATTTTTGAGCGTTGTGGAAAAATATCAGTTATTCGTATGAGTAAGAAAAATTTCTGTCACATAAGGTTTACTGAAGAATGCCATGTTGATAATGCTATTTATTTGTCTGGTTACAAACTTAAAATTGAAAACAAGGATGATGCAGCATATTGTAACAGAGTACTTGTCGATTTTGCTAATGCTAGGGATGACCAATATGAATATGAATGTCGACAAAGAAAAGCACAAAGAGAAGCTCGTCATAAAGAGCAAATGGAACAGGAAGCTTATCGTGTTCCAACCCCACTACCAGTTGTACAATATTCAGATCATGAAGCTACAATATTGGGGGAAAAATTACGTGGTGAAGATACATTTCAAGAAGCAGTTAGTATCTTAATAACATGGTTAGAAAGAGGAGAATGTAGTAAGAGGAATGCTGGATACTTTTATTCAATGATCCAAAGTACAAACAGTCATATACATAGATTAATGATTGAAAAGCGTAAGTATGAAGACGAGGTGAACAAAGCGAAAATAATGTTAAAACAGCAAATGCAGGGTATTTTATTACAATTTAATGAAATTGGTAAAGTTTTCTCTGCTGCAAGTTTACAGAAAGTTTGGGATCACTTTACAAAAGCTCAACGAAAAAATATTGAGATGTGGAAAAAACAAACAGAAGAGATTAAGAATGCCCATTTGGAAGAAGTTTTAAATGATCGTATTGAAGACGAAATGGATGTCAGCGATGATGATTCTCCTAATCAGCTACCAGGAAAAGGAAAAAATGATGAACTAGAATTGCAAGAAGAACTAAGCAAGCTAAAAGAAGAATGTGATTCATTGAAATGTCAACTGGAAGCTTCCCAAAATGAATTAATGGTAGTACGTTCAGAAATTGATCAAAAACGTGACAATGCTGATCATCAAGTTCAATCTTTGAAACAAGCTCTTCAAGGATTACAGCATGAGATTCTGTCACTGAATCAAAAACGTGTAAAGGATGAAGCAGAACTGAAAGAGTTGAGGAGTCTGAAATCATTATTACGAGAGGAAGGAAAAGAAGATGATCGTGATACTGAACAGAGAGATTCCTTTAATTTTGTCACTTCAGTCTGTGTTTCATCAGTTTCCCTAAGCAACATTGAGAATGAAGCTCGCTTAATTGGCCTAATTTCTACTTTTTTAAATGTTCACCCATTTGGTGCTAGCATTGATCATATTTGTTCCTACTTGCATCAGATTGATTGCACTGTTAGAGCTAGAGATGTTGAAAGTTTAATGAAGCGTTTTCCATTGATTTTCAAAGAAGTGGTCCACCGGCATTGGTGCTAGTTTAGAAAAGAAGTGGACCTTTTCAGGATTCAAGTAAAGAGTCTTTCTCCTTTTTAATTTTTTAAAAATTTCTTTTGCATTTTCCTTCATTTCCATCCTTGTAAAGCCTTAACCTTTTGGACAATTAAGTATGAGTCATGTGCTGTGTTTAACTGAACTTTATGAGATTGAAGAATGAAGACAATTATGAAGATCACTTTTTCTCAGGTAAGAATGAAGTTTAAGTGCATTGCCCTGTTATTTTGATTGAATGGTGAGTTTTTATTGCTAATGAAAGTTATTTTGAATTTGAAGAAGGATGAGAAAGAACTGAAGGAGTTGAGGAGTCTAAAATCGTTACTACAAGAAGAAGGAAAAGAAGATTCAGAAGTTGAGCATGATTGTGATACTGAATGGATAGATTCCTTTAATTTTGTCACTTCAGTCTGTGTTTCATCAGTTTCCCTAAGCAACATTGAGAATGAAGCTCGCTTAATTGGCCTAATTTCTATTTTTTTAAATGTTCACTCATTTAGTGCTAGCAGCATTGATTATATTTGATCCTACTTGCGTCAGATTGATTGCATTGTTAGAGCTTGAGATGTCGAAAATTTAATGAAGTGTTTTCCATCGGTTTTCAAAGAAGAGTTCACTGGCATTGGTGCTAGTTTAAAAAAGAAATGGACATTTTAATTTTTCGAAAATTTCTTTTCGTACATTTTTATTCTTGTAAAGCCTCGACTGTTCGGACAATTAGGTACGAGTCATTTGCTGTGTTTAACTGAAATTTTATGAGACTGAAGAATGGACAGACATTTTCAGGATTCAAGTAAGGAAGATATTTCTCTGCTTGCTTTTTGCTTTCTCTTTGCCACATGATGGTGATTTGGAAAATGGAAGCAGAATGTATTAATAATACATTACAGTAAAACCTGTAAAGTTGACCGCTATTTTCAGATACAGAATAATATCTATATCATTTAATTCAACCTCTATTAGTTTACCACTAAAGTAGTGCACCACAAGTGGTCAACTTATACAGGTTTCACTGTAACTCATTTTATATGCATGGGGACCTCTTAAAAATGGTATGTATTGAACAATTTAACCTGATTTCAGTACATAATTGTAGATTGACCACTCACTTCAGGATATCAGGTATCATTTTTAACTAGAATTTTTTTTTATTTCAATGTTTTTTTGAAGAGCATAATATTCCAACTCAGTGGTGCAAAACCTTTCTTTACCCCAGGGCCGTACTGCATATGCATATAAAGAGAAAATTTCGCAGGCCAGAGCAGATATAAAATTTATGTATCTGATTTTTTCTCACGGAAAATTGCAATATATATATATATATATATATATATATATATATATATATATATATATATATATATATATATATATATATATATATATATATATATATATATATATATATATATATATAATAAAAGTGAAAAATATTGAAAAGACCACACCAAGAGCCCATAGATGTGCAACGCAGCAAAACTAAAAAGCCAAGTAAATATAAAATTAAGCAATCAGAATTTCAAATATTAAACAAATTATAAATAACAAATGATGATAAAAAGGAAAAATGCAAACAGCTATTACGTAGGAATAAATAAAGTGTGAATCCAGAGCTCATCAGCCGTGGAGGATTCATTAATTATGGTCAAAAGACCAAAAATTTAACTATGAACTAGAAGAGAATGTTTAAGCTCCAGTACATGCAATATAGAGTAACATTGGGCAAATGCACCACTTGCTAAACTATAAACAATAGCTCAAACCTAAAACTAAAAGCAGGGAGTTTCGCCTCGACTAATTAGGAAAACAAGTTCCGATAATTAACGGGACAGTACCTGCCTATAACAAAATTGTCTTACCTTGAAATCCACGTAAACACAACCCAATCCATTGTTCAACCTGATAAAAAACATTCCATTTGTCAACATAACATTAAAAACATATCCAGAAATCAGTCCATAGACATACCGAGTCGCCTGTTTCGCACGTGTAAAAAATTCATCCACCCCGGTGATTCATATGAATTGTCGGGGAAAACAAAAAATGTGATATATCCACGGTCATCAATGTTACTGATTCAATTCAGATACAAATTAATGTTATGTGCACCTACAAAAGATTAGTTTGTCTTTATGTTCCAGAGATTTTCTTAATAAAAAGAAAAAAAAAAAGCTTAACAAATGTTCTTTTAAAAGGAAAAAAAATAAATATCCGTTATTTTGTCTTCTAATGCAAAACAAATGTTGTTGCTTTAACTGTTGTAAATTTAGATGATGGAAAGCAAACCAGATTAGTTCATCAAATAAAAGAAAATGCCTTTCTGAGAATTACAACTCTTTTTTTTCTTTGATGTCAAATATGCAACCATCTTTGGAAAAAAAAATTAGGAGACAAAGGAAAAGTGACAAGGCGCAATGTAACGACGGGTTACTGTATATAAAAACCAGAAACTTGCAAAATGTAAGTACATAGCAAATTCTCAGTGTAATAACACATAGGGTAACAGTGCCAGCAACAGACAAGGCTCCAGTAACAGAGAGTTGTAAGTTTGGATTTAAATAATAAGAATTTTAGGTGGGTAAAACTGATGATGCTTTATTCCATGAATACATTGCAACCATCTAGTGTTATCAGAGTGAATTTTATGAGCCAGTTGGTATTTACAAGGTACTGGTAGAAGGTTATAAACAGACACCATGAGGTCAGCTTTTGTTTCATGGTCATTTGACTTTAGTTCTAAAAATAAAGAACTTTTGCACATTTTGATGAGAATAGGGGATTTTGTCCATTACTCATCCTTTCCTCTTCCTATCAGTTACTAGTTCTCGTCACATTTTTTGGTGTCTGTTACTGGGGGTTCGACCTTCTTTCGAAATTAAGCAAATAAAAATAGAATTAACCAACTCAGAGGATCCTGAAGCAGAGAATCGTTAGATGAGATTTAGCTGCATGAGAGAAATATAGTTTAAAATTTCTAAATACATTGAAAGACTCAGAAAATTGAGTTAACCTGAGAGCAATGTCTTAAGCATGTCTGTTACCAGCGCCGTTATCCTACCTAGTAATAATGACTTGGTTGTTTTATTGAGATAAAAGCTGGCCCACTGTCGCGGACCAGATTTTGTATTATTCTCGCATGCCTCTTTTTGCCCACTGTTCATTGGAGACTCCTACTGTAGAGATTTTGTTTGGTTAGTTGTATTTGTGTCCTGCTTTTTTTCATAAAAATGTATCCCAAAATAGCTTATCTTATATCTATCAAAATAGCTCGAGCACAGCATTAAAGGTCTTTTGAATTTTATGGTTTCCAGAAGGTATCTGGTTTCCATAAGGACAGTATGCTGAGAGAATGGTTTGTCTATAAATTGTCATACTTCTATTAAATAAGTTTATTTATCTATGCAGGCAATTTATTTTCAATACTTCTAAACCTGGATGAGTTCTTGAATGCACTTTGAAGGTATGTTAAGAAATTTTATGGTCAACCCTCTTTAATCTGCAGTTCTTAAATCTATCTGAAATATTTCATTGATGTGTTTAAAGACACAATTGGAAGTACAGTCGACACTCGATAACTTGAAACCTTGTAGCTAAAATGTTCTTTTATGTCAATGTTTTCATTTGGTCCCAAAACAATTTATGTGTTTTCAAAAAAAGTTTTCTTTATGTATTGAATGTACTCCTTATAAGTATAGTCCGCCCAATATAAGGGGGAAAAGCTTTTCTCCCTTTTACACATTACAAACTTATTATCCTGTATGTGAGGATAATTTGTTTATAGCAGTGCTTCTTAATGCACACAGTGTTACATGAAAAGTAGCTAATTGGGCTACTTTTTGCCCCACCTGATGACCTAAAATTTCATTGCTGGCTAATATTTGAGAGACTTAAAATTTTGACAAAAAAAAAAAAAAAAAAAACTTTAACGTAGCCTTTATTTTCTGCATGACTTAAATAAATGGTTTTTAGGACAAAAGGGCGTTTGAAAGCAGTGCAAACCGAAGTCAAGAGAAAAGAAATAAAACAACAGTAGAGAACTTTAAGAGATATGGTTTAAAAAATGGTAATAATAATAAAGCTATAAAGTGATTAAAGATAATTTTTATATCTTTGTGATGTGGACTGAGCAGAAATGAGAGAGTACTTGAATATTGAGGAAAATAAATATGTGAATAATTGTTCTCTATTAAACAACTGTACAAGCTGTTCGAGGAAATTCTGCGTTTACAGATTCCGAGAAAGATGATGAAGAACCTTTACCACCTCTAACGAACCAGCAAGTATCATATTTTGCACATATATTACTGTGGAAAAGGTGGATATGTTGAATATCAAATTGTGCCCACACACTAGTGTTCAATAGAATAAATATACTAATTAAATCATATTTAAATAATTATCTAAATTTAATGACATATGTGCCTACTACAGTAAAAGCCCTCCTGACGGACACCCCTCTTTTGCGGACAATTTTTAATTCCTCGATTCCAAGGCAAATAACGTTATTAAACCCCTGTCCTGCAGACAGTGGCGAATTCAGGATTTAGTTGTGGGAGCGGCTGAGATCATTAAAAATGTATGTCTCCTTGACATTACCAAAAGTTCATTGATGTAAACGAAGTCGTTTGAAAAAAAAAATATATTTTCAGGAGGTGTCAAAGGCTAATGAAATTTTCTGAGTCACAGTTGAAACTATCTAAAATTTGGTATTTAGTGATAAAATTTTAAAATTTAAATGTCAGTAAAAATTAAAATAAATAAAATAAAATTAGGTTAAAAAAATAAAATTTTTAGACAGTATTTCTAAACAGTTTGCAGGCAAAAATAACAATTCTTGTTGATTATAAAAAATATTGCCCATCGCAAATGCAAGTACACTAAATGTAAGTAAGAAAACCAGAAAAATCGTGGACTAATAGTTTAAAAAAGGGGAAAAGGAGATAAAATTCTGAGAATTGACACTAAGCGCATTAATTAAAGAGATCTGAAATTTTTTTCTGTCTTTCTTCGTATAGGGTAAATGAATAAATTTTTTGAAAAGGCAGGGAAAAATTTCCGAAATTCGAAAGGAAATTTCGGAAAACAAGTATCTCCATTATTATAGCAAATTCGTGTCTAAGCCTCAGGGAAAACGAATAAAATGATAAAGATAGGATAGATATAGGAAATTATATATTTTATTATTTTACGTTAAGATACATACACAATAAAAAAAATTCTAATAGAAAAAAAAAATTCTAGTCTGGGAGTGGCTGCAGCCTCATAGCCGCCCCCCTGGATTCACCACTGCCTGCACACAAAAAAATTTGTCCCGTTAGTGCCCGCATTAGAGTGGTTTCGCTGAAAAACCTTCACCATAATAAAAGTAGTTACAGCTTTGACACGACTTCAGTGTTTTCCCCACAAATAGCAATGCCAACTTCATAAATCATCGCCTCAGAGCAACAGTAAGATAAAATACACCGCCAGCTCAGTCATTCCAGCCGAGAACTGCAGTTTTGTGCTCATTAGCACTCATCAGCCCAACATAGGAAGCGACTGAGCTGGAGGTGGAAAACCTCTTAAAGAAGCTAAGAGTGCCAAACAAACTGGTAGCTAATGTAGGAATTAGCACTGACCAGACGAGTGACCGAAGCAATAGTTCGGTTCAACTCGAAGGTTGAAGGCAAGGCATGCTATATCAGTGCTAATTCTACATTAGCTACCAGTTTGTTTGGCACTCTGGCTTCCTTAAGAGATTTTCCACCTCTAGCTCAGTCACTTCCTATGCCGGGCTGATGAATGCTAATAAGCACGAAACTGCAGTCCTCGACTGGAATGACTAAGCTGGCGGTGTATTTCTGCCTTAGGCCTGACTATAGGGCGTTACAGGGCCGGATTTGGAAGTGTGGAAGCCTCGGGGCAACGAAGGAGTGGAGGCCCCTAATCAGAGTTCGAAAAGTTCATCATATTTTCGAAAATATCCGATACTTTGATATATATCCAAATATTTTGATATACATGTATATGTCCGATATTTTCGACCCGTGAAAGTTATTTTATAAAAATTTTATTGTGAATGCCCCTTTGTTGTGGAGGCCTCGGGGCAGTAGCCACGCCTGACCTCCCTTAAATCTGGCCCTAAGGGGGTAACTTACTGAACAGTAAGATATCTTAGTGTTATTCTTGGGGTTAGATGTCTTACTGTTGCTCGGAGGCGACGAAATGCTGTTGACTTTTTTAGTAGCATTAAGCTTTATATCACGTGTAATTCTAACAAAGTATTCTCAAACAAGAATTTCAGTCAAAGGAAGTATTTGATCATAAACGCAATTTTGAGATAGTTATAATATTGGATGATTTAGAATCGTTGTAGATTTAAAAAAAGAGGGAAAATATGAAACTGTTAACAATACATTACAGGGAAAGAAAAACATGAGAAAACAAATTTTTAAAATTTCTTACTTACCTTATTTAAATGCTTACTTGCACCCTACTTACAACTTCATTTTTCAGTATTTAATGGATGATATATAAAAAAGAGAACCTTAAAATTAATGCTTTGAAAATTACATTAAAATAATCATACCTTTTCTGCTGCATTTCAGTGTTTTTTCTCAAACTCAAAGTAAGATCAAATGCTTTCATTTTTTTCCTTAATTGCCACAATAAAAATTGAACACACACGAATGAAGTTCGGGAGGAGGGGGGGAGGCAGTTCAGAGTGCAGAATAAACAAAATAGCTCTTAATAGAATAATCACTCAAGTCTTCTACTTATCTGATGCCCATGATGCAGCCAGCTAAAGGGCAGGAAGAAAATCAAAATCAATGCCACTTGTATCTCATCAGTGCTCCAGTACCAATGATCAATTTCTTTTTCTGGCAAAAAGTTCGCATAGCACAACAGAAGGTCCAAAAACCAACAGCACACAACAACAATTTAGCTATATAACTGATCCAGGACTTCCCTAATTTTCCCTCGAGCTCTTAGAGAAAGTAAAGACCCTGAAGGTCCGACGTTTCTAGTGTCACCGTAGTCATCGCCGTCTACACGGCGACATTTTTGAGTGCTACAATTGACTGACTAAAGTCCTGTTCTCATGTTACTAGTTATCACGACACAATACACTTCTTCGGTCAACAAATAGGCATCTGTGCTATCTCGATTTTTATCCGTTAGCCTAGAAAGAGCGGAAATGGTGATGCATGTGTATTCAGAAGTTAGTTTCAAATTCAAACATTTCTATCTACCAATGTGACTTTGTATTGTAGTACAGTACTAGCTGCCTTGCCCGGCTTTGCTCGGTTTACCTTGAAAAAAAAACCATTGCGTCAAGTGAAGTATCTTCAATAAACATGATTAAATGAAGGAAAAAAACCATCATGCAAAATTTTCTCGCCAAACAATGACGACAGACACTAAAATACTTTTAAGAAAATGAAATAAAATGAGAAAGATGGATTTAAAAGGCGTAACCATGGAAACACAAAATAAAATAAGTTTAAGAATTGAAAATGAGAAAGATGGAAATACAAACACTGGATTCAAAAAAAGCGTTACCGTGGAAACGCAAAATAAAATGGTTAAAAACTTGAATAGAGAAGAGCTTTTTGAACTTCATTTGATTCGCTTGTAACCTTTTTTTCTAATGGAGATAGAGGGTTAAACTTTCGACCTTAGGTCCAGTTAGATCTGGAGTAAAAAAAGCAGCTCTCTCCAGTGCTGTCAAAAAGAAAACTGTGGAACAATTCCTTCACTTTTTATTGATGTATTTAATGAAGAAAGTAGTGCCTAAATTTCAGCTAAGCCTAAAAAAATTCGAGCTAAAAACGTAAAAAACTCCCGCCGCAATTAAGTTAGAGCATTGGAACAAATTGCGTAGGACGCGGAAAATTCTTCCCTTTCCAACGATACATAATATTATTTTTGGGAGTATTTTTCACCCCCATATTCGGGAATTTATTTGAAAATTGGGCTTAAATTGAAATAAAAAGAGAACTATTCATCGAATTGTCTTCGAACCGGTCTGCAAACTTTTTCAGGACTTAAAGGAACAAACTGAAAATTTCAGCAAAATCGGCCGGCTAGTTCTCGTGTTT
>NW_026558022.1:0-51196 GCF_026930045.1 Uloborus diversus | reverse complement strand
GGGAAAAAAAATTCAAATTTTGAATGGTGTTTGCGGGTTTTTTACGAAAACCAGCGATTTTATAGTAATAAGCACAATATTAAGGAATAAATAAACAAAAAATTAAAGCCAAATGACTTATAAGGGTCAACACAATGCAAGAATATTAATAAAACGGCATATGATAATTGTAATCATGAACTTATTCGAAAATATTTGAGTGTACGATGACTTTTGTGGCGTGTTATTTCTCTTTCTCTTCGTTCTTTGACCCATTTCAAAAAGAAGATCAGTCAATATTTTGAAAAAACCAATGGGTTGTATTTAGAATGACATAGGAATGACGTGAAAAAATATTGGACTTCATATTCGACTTCAGTTTCGAGTTATTTTGGTTTGACTAAAAAATTTCAAAGTGTACGAACACTTTTGGGAGCCACTGTACGTACATACATACACACATACATACGTACATACGGACGTCACGAGAAAACTCGTTGTAATTAACTCGGGGATCGTCAAAATGGATACTTCGGGTGTCTATACGTTCTTAGGCATATATCCACGTCTGGTCGGGTTGAAGAAAAAAAAAAAAAAAAAAAACTCAATATTCAATCGGGGGCGAACGTAATTGAAATTAAGGCCGATTTTTGAGTGAATTTTTTTCGCGAATACAATATTTCCTTTTTTGTAAAAGGAAGTAAAAAGAAAGACATATTTCACCTTTCTTCCCTGCATTCTTCACATGCCAAATAAATATTCGGATTAAATGCTCTTGTGAGATTTCTTCGCACCTTTGATTAATACATACCAAAGAAATGATCGAAATTAAATGAAATAAAACGAGGGCTCCTCGGTATAAATTTCTTCGTTCGTTTTTGATTTTACTTCTTACGTGTTTTTTCTTTCTCTCTTTGCAATGTAAGTGGTGAGGTGGAAGTGTACGTAACCCCAACATTATATTTTTTAGGCACTCGAAAAAGTTAGCAAAATAAGATGGGAAAATTTTCAATGATATTATTTATTCATATAAGTACTACTGAAACATTACCGTTAGAGACTACATGTATACAGACATACATTAAAGATTAAAAACTTTTTTAATGTAGGAAGAGACCAATTCTTCTGAGGTGTAAGACACATGTTTTTTCCAATCTATACTTCTTTTGGGATTTTAATGAATAAATGTGTTTCCGCACTAAAGTAAATAAATCACTTTATTCTTAGTGTTCACTTTTTCTTTACTAATAATAAAGCTGAAAGTCTCTCTGTCCGGATCTCTATCTGTCTGTCAGGATCTCTGTGACGTGCATAGCGCCTAGACCGTTCCGCCGATCTTCATGAAATTTGGCACAAAGTTAGTTTGTAGCATAGGGGTATGCACCTCGAAGCGATTTTTCGAAAATTCGATGCGGTTCTTTTTCTATTCCAATTTTAAGAACAAAATTCTCATAAGATGGACGAGTAATTTATGAAATTATCATAACGTGGAACCATGACATGGGCACACGCCAATTGGCGAGATACGAAATTATCATAACGTGGAAACCGTAACATGGGTACAAGCCAATTGGCGGGAAAAATCACCATACATTATTTGTAAATATACAGGCGAACCAAAAGACCTTTTAATTTTTCTATTACGGGCAAAGTCGTGCTGGTATCACTAGCACCAAATAAACGTTCAGAAATCAATGAAATAAAATGCACTCGTTGTGTGAAACTTTTATCCTATGCCTATACTTATTATACAACGAATATATGTTCGGAGCTAAATGATATAAAGGCACTTGTGTGAGGTGAGAAAATTATTCCCACATCTTTGCTTACCATTAAAAACGAAATTTTCGGAGTTACAACATAACTAGAACAAGTGAAATTTCTACCATTTCTACATTGACCCTGTTTTTACGAAATGTAACACGACGAAACAGGAGTATATTTGAGAACAATTAAAGGAAAATACTTAATGACTTGATGCCCGTTAAAATAAATAAGCATTTAAGTAAATAATATAAAAGTAATGTTTTGCTAATGCAGTACAGAGCAAATTAGCGTGTCCGATAGTCATTATATTAAATAACGCTAATCTTCTATTTAAACTTCCGTGTTGAAAAATCGTCTTGTGAAGACGGTGCTATTTGATTACTTTAATTAGTATATTCTAAATTATCTCACTATAAAATTTTGATCATTTTAGGACATGAAGTATTCAAGTAATTTTTAGCTATTGATTTAGTTTCATGTACATTTTGCTTTTGTACGCATATTATCAAAACTAATTTTCTCCTGTAAATTGGATGGACGTTTTCGCTAATAGGGCCGTTTCCGAAATTTTAAAAGTATTTTTTTTTCTGAAAGAGCATGCTTAAAAACATAGGATTTGACCATTTTTTAAAAAATTGGACACAGTTTAATATTAAAAAAAATATTTTAATGAGTTTAATTTCATTTTTTTAACGCTTCTGCAGATGACGTCACAAGTAATAAAATGCAATTCACTGATGCCAGTAGCGCAGAGCGAAATATTTCATTTGCTTCTGAATTATCATAACCTGGAAACGTGATAGACAGCAAGCGTAAGAATTCAGCGCGCCAGTGGAGCACACACCAAAGTTCATCACTTGTAATGTCATAAAGAGCACGCCTTGTTTGAAAAATTGGACATTAAAAAAATTAATTAAAAATTAATTGTTTGAAATTAAAAGGTTTTTTTTTCATTCCATGTTATTTTTTTTGCTTATTCTAACAACTTCAGTGAATAAAGGTAGTACTTTTGTCTGATGGAAACAACCCCATTCTAAACCGTTAATTTTAATGTGTGCTTTAACAATCGATCCTTTTGCTTTTTTCAAGTTCAATGCAATAATGTAAATGAACTTGCATATTATTTTACAAATTTTATGATATTAACTAGGGCTTAATTTTCATGGGAACTCAGAGCCTATGCTTTTCTCTTTTGTGTGGGTTTCTCAAATAAAAATAATAATAAAAATAAATAAATAAATAAAAATAAATAAATTAATAATAATAATAAAAAAACTACAGTAGCTCCTAAAAGTGTTCGTACACGTACGATTTGCAATGAAATACACCCCTATCCATTGGTTAAAATTAATATTTTGGAATTGATGTTTAATCATATAAGATCTATGATCTATTTTCAACAAAACTACATGAAAATTTTTAATAACACGATGAAACTTGATTTTTAAGAAATAAATAATCAAAAAGAGTGCTAGAAACTTTATCTCACAAAAATCTTCGCACACTTTGAAAAAAAATCAAAAAATTAGTAAATAATGTAACTTTTTATCAAGTTATTATATAGTAGAATATCAAACAGTATCAACAACAGCTTTTAAACGCCTGAGAATAGATTTCGTTGTTTTTTCTTTCTTTTTTTGTGCAATTTCTGAGTAAGTGTTCAACTGCACTTCGAGTCTTACTTTTTCTAGTTCGCTTTTCGATTCAATGCTGTATTTTCGTAATCTAGCCTCCAAATTTGTTTAAGTATGTTACATTAAGTTTAAATCTGGGCGATTGAGGAGATATTTCTAAGTTTAAGGACAATTTTTGAGGCACCAGACGCAAACACTGAAAACCGTGTGCTTCTTATCGTTATCTTGATAAAAAACAAGTTGTTACCAAAAACAAAATTTTAGGCTAATAGTTTAAAATTGTTTTAAAAATATTTAAATGAACAGCATGATTCATTATTTCCTCAAAAAAATTTCAAACTACCAAATCCTGATACTGACATGCACCCTCACACAAGAACACCTTCTCCGTCCTGATTAACTCATCCAACTAAGTTTTTAAGATTAAATTCCTCATTTTTTCTTTTATATACAATTATATACAACAATTTAACCAAAAATGTTGATCTTACTTTCTCTGAGCAAATCGTTATTACAAAACGTTTTCAGCTTCTTTATCATTGATTTTGCGACGGAAAACGTAAGCTTTCTGTTTTTCACACGAACAAGAAAATTTCTGCGGGAATCAGGTCCCATTTAATCCAACTAATCAGAGATCTATGCGAACAATTTTAGTTGAAAATTAAACGTACAATTTTTCATTAAATTCTGCAGAAACTTTTACAACACTCAAATATGTATTTTTCATGAAGTTTTTAATTGTAAATCTCCGATCACGCTTTGTTAACTTTTCAAGTTCACCTTTTCTTACCTTGTTTCCTATCCGATTCTTTTCTTTAACGCATGTTATCAAGCACTTTACTATTGAATGGTATAAATTAACTAATTTAGAGACATTTCAAACCAATTTATCGCTACTGTGAGGGGGAAAAAAATCAAATTACGAATGGTGTTTGTTGTTTTTTATGATTACCAGCCATTTAAAATTAATAAACTGAAAGTCTGTATGGATATCTCTCTGTCTGGATCTCTCTCTTTCAGGATCTCTGTGACACGCATAGCGCCTAGACCATTTGGACGATTTTCATGAAATTTGGCACAAAATTAGTTTGTAGCATAGGGGTGTGCACCTCGAAGTGATTTTTCGGAAATTCGATTTTGTTCTATTTCTATTCCAATTTTAAAAACATTTTACTGAACAAATTATCATAACGTGGGCGAGTAAATTACCAAATAATCATAACGTGGAACCGTAACATGTTCTAGCAATTTGGCGAGAAATTCACCATCCATTATTTGTAAATATACAAGTGAGCCAAATGACCTTTTAATTTTCTACTACGGGCAAAGCCGTGCAGGTACCACTAGTAAAGAATAAATAAACAAAAAATTAAAGCGAAATGATTTCAGTGTCAACAGAATGCAAAAAAAAAAAAAAAAAAAAAGACATGCGATAAATTTGAGTTTATTGGAAATATTTCAGTGTGCGATGGGCTTCTATGACGTATTATTTCTTGGTCGCTTCGTTTTTTGACAAATTTGAAAAATAAAATCAGGCAATATTTTGAAAACACTACTGGGTTTTATTTAGAATGTCATAGGAATGACGTGAAAAAAAAAAAAAGACTTTATATTCGAATTCAGTTTTGCGTTATTTTGGTTCTACTACAAAATTTCAAGGTGTACCAACACTTATGGGAGCCATACTGTATGTGTAGCATAAACGAAACGTTCATAAGAAGTTTAGAGAGCTGCTCGAAATTAGCAAGTGAAGTTCAAACGAGCTGATGTGTGCCTCACATGACTTCCTTTTGCTCCAATTTAATGTCATTTTCTCATTATTGGCAGTTTTAATGTGATTCAATAGTTTGCTCTCTAAATATCACCAACAGTGGCCAAATCAAAACCAAACTTAAAAAAAAAAAAAAAATAAAAAAATCGCCAAATTTGTCGCTGGCGACAAAACTTGGCGACCAAAAGCTTGGTGATATATTGCAAAGTGTTTGCAAAAATTATAACACCACTTGAGTTAGCATTGAAATTAACAATGATTTCCCCTCAAATAGTAGCAAAAGACCCCCTTAGGAACATCCGAATGCAACCAAAAGAGAAGGTGCACAACTAGACCCCACTAGGAATCGACAAAACTTGGCGACCAAAAGACTGGCGATATATCGCCAAGTGTCCGCCAAATCATAACACCACTTGAGTTTACATCGAAATTAACAATGATTTCCCTCCAAAAAAGAGCAAAAGACCCCTTTAGGAACATCCGATGCACAACTAGACTCCACTAGGGGTCCACGTACCAAATTTTAACTTTCTAGGACATACCGTTTTTGAGTTATGCGAGATACATACGCACATACATACGTACATAGAGACGTCACGAGAAAACTCGTTGTAATTAACTCGGGGATCGTCAAAATGGATATTTCGGGTGTCTGTACGTTTCTAGGCATATATACACGTGTGGTCGAGTCGAAAAAAAACCCCAACATTCATTCGGGGGTGAGTAAAATAGAAATTAAGGTCGATTTTTGAGTGAATACAATACTTCCTTTTTTGTAAAAGGAAGTAAAAACAAATACTAGAGTTTTTTAAAAAAGTTTTGTCTATAGTTTCTAAGAGTCTTAACTCCAACCAATGGTAACTCCAAATTGCTTACGATTGTTAGCAAGAAAAAACAATTAGTTGGAAATAATAAAAACAAATATCTTTAAAAGTCAAAATAAATTGAATTATTCATCTAAGTTGTGGTGAAAGAAAAAAGAAAAAAACTTTTGCGATTTTTGTAAAGTTAATGAAATGTATAAAATAATACTTTAAAACAGGGGCGTGGCAGAATTCTAATGTAGGCCGAAAAGCGGCTGAGTTTCTGAAAATGTCGGGCTATTGGGAATGCCCGCTACAGGTCTTTCGTGCGTTTTTTTTTTTTTAAGCAATCACGATTGCTTATTGTACTCACTTGACTGTTTTTGGCGTCTTTTGATTTTTCCCACCGCCACCCTCCGCACCATCACCGTCGACGGGTTCCTCACGATGTTGCTCCTATAGCGAAAGCCGTCTCCAGGTTGCATCCATGTCCTACACACACGCGCATACATACACAACTACACACACACACGCACACACACATACACCTACACATACACACATACAAATACACACACGCATACATACAAACACCCACACATACACACAAAAACATACGCAGACACAAACACATATGCCTACACACACATACACATACCTCCCACACACATACACATACCTCCCACACACATACACACAACTACCCAGACACTTGTGCCAGCACACGGACACAAACACACATGCCTACACACACATACACATAACCCCTACACACAAACACATACCCCCACACACAAACACACACGCCTACATACACACACTCGTGATTGCGAAAAACATAATTTGAATTCAAGATGTCAAAATTCAAATTAATTTTTTTTTTTTAAATTTTCTTTTTAATCTTGCTAAAAGGAGCAACCGCGTTTTTTGTATTCAGTAATGTTTTCAGGCACTGGATTTTCGGGATTTGACTGTAGTAGTTGATATTTTGTACTTTGCATCCATTATTTAAGTATTCCATTATTCAAACATGTTATTTTTTATTCAATGATAGAATATAGTCGCATTTTTTTTTTTTTGTTTTTTTACTGTACCTGCTAGAGAGATTGTTAAAGCTTCTTTTCTGATAATAAAGCTGAAAGTCTGGATCTCTGTTTGGATGTCTGGATCTCTGTGACGCGTGTAGCGCCTGGACCGTTCAGCCGATTTTTATGAAATTTGGCAAAAAATTAGTTTGTAGCATAGGGGAGTAGCATATCTATTTCTACATCGAAGTGATTTTTCGAAAATTCGATTTCTTTCTTTTTCTATTCCAATTTTAATAGCATTTTACCGAGCAAATTATTATAACATGGACGAGTAAATTACCATAACGTGGACGAGCAAATTACCATAACATGGGCGAGCAAATGAACTTAGCATATTGGCGAGAAATTCATCATCCATTTTTTTTTAAATATACAGGCGAATCAAATGACCTTTTAATTTTACACTACGGGCAAAACCGTGCGACTACAGCTAGTTCAAAATAACTGTAGAGATGTATGTATATGGGGCTTATGGTCGTTTGTATAAACCACAACTGCTATGTATTACTGGAAACGTGAACAAGTGGTATGGAATGCCTAAACCATGTACAGAACTCTCGTTGAATTTCGATCGAACCGCTTTTTATACACGAAAAATGCATTTTAATGCGTCGAAGGTCCGTGGTGGCCTAATCGGTAAGGAATTGTACTTGGGGCCGGAGGGTCTCGGGTTCGATCCTCGCTGGTCGAAGATCCAACGTCGTCATTAATGGTGACTGGGCGACGTTAAATATGCTCGTGGTCATAATGTCCTCCAAGTGAAACGATACCTCTGGCGGTGCCAGACCAGAAAGTCATTCGGCTCCTGGCCTAGTTCTAAATTCTCGAACTGTCCATAGATGGCACCACCATCTATTGCGTTGTCTTCTGAAGTCAAGGCGCCTGGCACGCAGTCCTTCATAGTTTGAGGGCCAGAGGTCCCTTTGATAGTTGAACTTTAAGCTAGATCTTGAGAGCTTTGATTTCTTCCTGGGGATTTTAATGAGAGAAGAAAGCGTTATTGGCGCTGTTTTGAACCCTCTAAATGCTATTGAACCCGTTTTCCGATAACTTCCCTCATTCAATGAATCCCAGTGGAATGAATGAACTCCCTTTAGAATTTAGTTTACTGGACGGAACTAGTACAGTAAAACCTGTGAAGTTGACCACCCTTGTAAGTTGACCACCTCTCTAAGTTGACCGCTTTTTTCAAGAACAGAATTAGCCCTTATCATATGAATCAACCTCTCTAAGTTGACCATCTGTTTAAGTTGACCACTAAATTAGGGTACCGCAGAAGATCAACTTACACAGGTTTCACTGTATATGTTTTTTAAGCGAAATGATTCTTACAGCCTTCATTATTTATTATTGAACTTAGTCTTTTCCTTCTCGATCCTTTCGGCGCTATTTTTTGATATTTTGAATGGCGCTAAGGGAGCAATGTTCTGTCAAGTTGCCTATCACTAAAAGGAACACTGAAACTGATACAAAAACAGGTAATTGTTTTAGGATTGTAGTAAATGTGCGCATAACAAAACATTGAACACAGTGTATAGCAGCGAAAAATTTGACCGGATCTCAGAGATTTTTGCTCGTCCACGCTTAAAGAGAGAGAGGGGGGAGGGGGGAACGACATTTTTTACGTGAACTTTGAGATTAATTTTCTTAATTTTCTACGATTTTTCAGCAATGTTTTTTGCAATGTTATTTTTTGCGATAATTACTGCACTTAACATTTAAATATTTGTCATTGTGTAACAGTTATTTAATTAACAATTTGTGTAACAGTTCTGTTATAGCAAGTAAAGTTTTGTTAGTGTATTTATTTATTCATTTATTATTATTAATTCCTTGTAAAAAAGAAAAAAAAACCTTCAGCCGTTCTCAAAGTTTTTTTCCACAATATTTTAATGGTTCTCGAATGAAAGTTTTTTTTTTTTATTTTTTTCAAAAAAAAAAGAAAGAAAGAGAAAAGACCTCATCGGTCTGTTAAAAAAATCACAGGTTTTTAACGGTTCGTGAACAGAATGGTATTTCTTATTTATTTTGGAAAAGAAAAAAAGAGAAAACATTACCGGTTTGCAATTTTGTTTGAAAAGCTTTTGCAGGTCCGCAGGTCAAAAAAGATTGAGAAATGCTGATGTATAAATATTTAACTCTCCGACCTCGCCTTGATTTCCCCAAGGAAAAGACGGGCACTTGCCCAGGGCCCCGGCTGTTTGAAAGTCCCCAAATCATATTGTGAAAGCAGTTTTTGTGTTATAAACTATTCTACTATTCGGTGAATTTGTTTCCAAACATAATCATGTCTGCACGTATCACATTGCTATATTTTTCAATGAAGTTCAACAAATTTTCGTTTCGCTAATCCTTTACACTGTCATATTCATAAATTCTTTCCCCTCTGAATATTTAAATGCATACATTTATATCCTCTTTTGCATGGGAGCTCACGGGAGCTGAGCTCCCACACTTATTTTCACTTTTATGAAAATTTTGCAATTTGACACAGATTCTGCTTTTTACGTGTGAAAATTCATTGCAAGAGGGTTCCTTCTTTTTTTTTTTTTTGGAAATTAAGCAGTGGTTTTTAGCTTTATTCTCACTGATTAGTAAATTCTTACACTAAAAACCACTTTTTTAAAATTAAATAAAAAGTGGTTCTTAGCGTAAGAATGTACTAAAACAAAGTAATAGACATTTTCTGTGGTAACATAGAGCAAAAAAAGAAGTCTCTTGGTAAGGGAGACGGGATACTTGATCCCTGGGGATACATGATCCCACAGCCAAAAATGTACCAAAATCATTAAGCAGAAATTTGAAACCTGACAACGTAAAAGTTATATTTGTACGTAAAAACTGGCAACACACTTATAGTAATATGTATATATAATATATACATATATATATATAATAGATATACACACATATATATATATATAGTCGACTCCCGCTACAACGCGATCCAACTCACGCGAAATAGCTATAACGCGATTTTTTTCGCGAATTAACGCGAATTTTAGACGTAAAGCGAATTCCTCGCCAGCAACACAAAAATTTTCGGAAGGGATTCACGGTGACCGTATCGGCTTTGTTTTTGGCTGCTAAATTTTTTTTTTCGTAAATGTACTTTCATCCCTTTAGCATCACTGAAAGCGGAAGTTCAAACACCATACAAGTCTGATACATCGCTTATACAAGTAATTACTCCTCATTTTCCTTTTTTTTTCATTCGAAAGGTGAAAGTTGTTGAAATATAATGACACCAAAGAGCGTTATTTCATCTTGTGAATATATAGAGAGAAAACGAGAAAGTTTCTGTCAATTAAAGAAAAGCTAAAGATTATGTGTTTGAACAAATGCGTCGAAGGTAGCATGACAATTAAATATGAGTGAATCTTCCATATGTGCAATTAAAAGTCAAGGAAAAGAAGTCTGTAAAAGTTCATCGAGTAGTATCTAAGCAAAATGCAAAAATTATGAAAATAGAAACTGTTCTTGTATTGTGAATTTAAGAAACCAGGAAGAGGGGTGTTGCGTTGCCATAGATGGAAAGGTTATAAAGGAACTAGTGAAGCACAACTGTACTGTCTATTTAAAAATATGTAAGAACAACGGTTTGATCATGCAGCATAAGTCATTATCATCTTCACTTTTTTAAGTTACAAATATCATTAAAGGGTCTACTGTACCATGAAACTATAGTGCATTTGTTTTTCTTACTACATACTGTACGTACCGTACTGCTTTATTTTATGTCTTTGTTTCCCATTGATGATTGATTTTGAGCATCGTAGCAATATTTTATGTTGAATAAAACTTTTTTTTTTAAATTTAAAATACAAATAAAAATTCAGTTTTTTATGTAAGAAACAGTACTGTATGGTTAAGAAATGGTTTTTAAAATTTGAGGTGGTGTTTACAAGTGTCTCAAATAATTGGGTATGTTTATAAACGCTTTTACACATACCCTTTTCCACAACGCGAAATTTCGACATACGCGAGGGTTTTTGAACGCATCCCTCGCGTAAGTCGGGATTCGACTGCATATATATATATATATATATATATATATATATATATATATATATATATATATATGTATATATGGGACAAAAATTGTGCAGAACCGTCCATTTGAATAATTCCCGCTAATCCCCCTCAGGCAAACAAGGGATCGAGTTCCCTTTTCCAAATTCGAACGTTTACTTAACTAAATTGCAGAGTGCATCCGCGGCCGGATATATCTAATCTGAAGAGTGTAGGCGCTCCAACTCTATCAATGTCTATTCTGCCGGAAGGCATGTGGAATCGGAAATTCCTTAATAGAAAGTTCCTTCCGACCGGATGTTCATTGCCGGACCAGGTTACAGCTGTAATGACCATTAATTCATTTGCTTCGAAAGTATGGAAACAACTTCGCCGACACAAAAAAAGTAATACAATGCAAATTGTTTTAATTGTCTGTGGTGCGTTGTTTCCAAGTTAATATAAAGTTTTGGGTTGTTTACAGTAGATCGCGTTTGCATGTCTTTCGGGAAAGCGTTTATAAACTACGAATAAACGAGAAGTTTTTATAAAAGAAAAGTGCTCATAACATGAATTAAGCAATTTGAAACTTTTGATTCAGCTAAAAAGTTTTACGTACTACTCTATTATACTATGTGTAATAGGTTTAATTTGCAGCACTCAAAGATTGTTTACTGTTTTCTTTGAAACTGCAACCGGCGTTCTCCTCCCTTCTCTAAACTATTCTTTATGTAAATCATGTGTATGCTTGTATGCTATTTCTTCGAACTAGGCCA
Organism: Uloborus diversus; assembly: GCF_026930045.1. NCBI lineage: Eukaryota > Metazoa > Arthropoda > Arachnida > Araneae > Uloboridae > Uloborus > Uloborus diversus. Next base: position 39,367 of record NW_026558022.1, on the reverse strand, counting down.
TTAGTTCGAAGTAAAGCTAGGTATTGAAAAAGTCACATTTTTTTAAAGAACCCACTTGACCATGCTTCTTTTTCACAAATTTGGTCTTGAAAACATATTTGCTCGTTTTAAATTTGAGATGAAATTTGTTCAGAGCTTCTAAGTTAACTGGAACTGGAGTTATAAAAAATTTTTTAGCTCTGGTTCTTCAGCCATATCACTACCATTAGTACTAATTCTGCACGCTGATTGACTGCCATGTCTTTTCAAAATAAATAAAATTAATGAAATCGAACTCTGTTTCAAACCTACAACCTATGACCGCGAAAACTTCTAATTTACCAGAAACAAACTAGTATTTTTTTCAATTTTTTGAAAAATAAATTGTATGGCAACAAAACAGGATCATATTCATAGCAAAAAAATTAATTCCCGAAACATGAATATGAAACTCAGTACAATAAATAAGAAATATAAACATGCGAAATCTTAAAAAATGCGTCACATGATGCCTGTACAACTAGTTTCAAACTTATAGAATTACTGAAATGTGTTTTTTTTTTTTTTTGCTATTAATTTTTATTTATCTGGAGCACTTCATTGGTTATTCTCAATTACTGGGCAATCTTCGTCGGCAGAATTTTGAACAATATGCATGGAATATTGTAGGAATTATCAAATATTGTTTAGTAACCGAAGCAAAAAGTAATGTCTGTGACATGGATGAAAAAAGTTCTGTTAATCGAATAAATTATTTCAGAAAGGGTCTCACTAATGACATTACAGACGTCCAAAACAGGAACGAAATATGTCCGCGGTTCCTTCCCTTTTCATACTAAATTTAAACTGTGACCGCTAATTAATAAAGTGTTTAGTTGTGATGAACATCTTTTCTGCGTAAATCTATTTTTCTTCATAAATATACCGCCAAAATTACTGGTGATTCAATTGCTTAAAAAATGTGACTTATGCCCTTCCTGAAACACGCGGTTCAAATCAATTAGGTACAATAAGTATATTAACTAGGGATTGCAATACCGGTATACCGCATACCGGTATTTCGAGCAATTTTGCAATTTTGTAATACCGGTATTTGCCGAGGAAGGTACCGGTATTTTCGGTATTAGCTGAAAATAATAGTTTTAATTCAAGAATTTTCAATTTAACTTATTAAATATGTACTTATATTTTAAATATGTAAATTTATTTTCCCATGATACAGAACCGAAATCAATCTATTCATGTAAAAATTTAGCTTGAAAAGCATGAACTAATAGAATAATATCATTAAATAAAAGTATTTTGTGCACCATGTATTATTCATTTTTTCCATTTCCCTGCTCGCTCATTTTCCCTTTTGGGAAAGTAAATTTCGAGTGTAATTTTGAATGCCCCCCTCCCCCTTTGTTCTATGAACAATTTATTCAAACCATCAATTGCAGAAATGCTTTATGATTTTTTTTTCTGAAATATTTGTCTCAACTCTACTAAATTTTGACAAAAACTGTTTCTTGTTGGCATTACAAATGGCAATTTGTTGGCACCAGTATTGGTTTGTTGTGCCGTCTCACCATTTGGCTTCATACTTGGCAAGATAATATTTAGAAATTATATATTGCCTTGAAAATTTGCATAGAGGAAAAGCATAAATATGTTCCACTAATTCAAAGATAATTTCAGATATTTACACTTATAATTGCAAAGAATTTTGAAAAGAAAGCTAAAACGAATAAGATAAACCAACAAGATCCAATTTAGGCAAGTTTATCGTAAATTTCAAACCAAATGGCTAAAAAACGTAAACACAAACCCCTCCTGTTCAAGAGAAAATGATGTTAAAATTGAAAAAGTATCGTCGCTCAGGAAAGAAATTTCAACTAGCTTTAAATTGAAAAAATAATAGAAATACACACAATACGCAAGAAACACATACACACACAAGGGTTTATCCAAAAATGACATGCAACAGACCGAATTTTTTTGAAGATAAAATGCTTTTAGGCAATTAAATTAGAGGAGGTGTATCACGCATTGCTAACAGTACCACCGACCTAAGTAAATTCAGAAAGAGTAGTTTCAACTGTAGGAAACTTGAGCACTAAAATGAGTTCCAGGCTTAGATACAATTCAATAGATGCATTATGTTTTTACTAGTATTGATTTTTTATTATGACATTTGTTCCTTAATTTTATATTTGTTCACAATACGTTTTCATAATAATACAATTTTTGAACAAAATTATGAAATGTGGCAACGAAACAATATGTTTTCAAGTAATTTCTGAGAAATTTCAAATACCGGTATTATAATACCGGTATTCCAGTATCACGTTTTAAAAATACCGAATACCGGTATTGAATTTTTGGTCCGGTGTTGCAATCCCTAATATTAACATTCACGAGTGTTGTGTTCCAGGAAAGCCAAATCCGCGAATGGTAAAAACTTCATTTTTACAGTAAAATGAGGGTTAGGGTGCATGAAATTTTAACTAAATCACCAGTATTTTTTAAAGGTTAATTTTATTTACTTTCTTATAAAAGTACGTATGAAGATAAACAATAGAAGTTTAACAGGTGAATAAACAGAAAACAAGTTTGTAAAGAAAATAAGAAATCGCAATTCTTGTCTTGCTAGATATTATTCATTTATTATTATTTTTTAACACACATAAATTGTTTCAAAATAATAATCCACCTTGATTGTTTGTTTTAACCAGAGACTTTTTGACTGAAGGATCATTCTAGCTCTCTCCCTCTTTTTTTTTAATCAATTTTTTTTTTGACGTTCCTCGCGTAAAATGTCTCCCCCCCCCCTCCATTTTTCCTGGTGGTGAGTGGATTTTCTTTACGCTAACAAAAACCAGGGATAAAAGGGAGGGAAAGAGAATAAAAGAAAAAAGAAAGATTTATACTTCAACTTTCAACCCTTATTTCTGCTTTGTTCCGCGAGGTCTTAAGAGTCATTTTTTTTAAGCTGGACAATTTTGATAGTTGATGTCTTCAATTTTCATAAAAATTTCAGGATGAGTTAGTGGTACTATGATCAGAAAAAGTTAAGTTTTTTTTTCTGAAAAACTGATTTGTTTGTACTTGAGTAGGGGTCAAAGTTTAAGGTCGTGAAAAAAAAAAAGAGCTAAACATATGATTGCTTTGCTTCAAAAACAATGAGTGAACCAAGCACATTCTTTTAAATGTGGATACTACTTGATAATAGGTACATGATAGCATAAATATTTTGGTGGCTCACATGGCTTTGAGGGCAAAGGTCAATTGAAACTGCTACCTTTTTAACTTTTTTCCCCCTTGTCTAGTCCAGGATATCTGCTAAAGCCGTGAGTAACCCTTGGAAATTAGTATATGATTAACTACTCACCGCAGTATATTACTAAGAAAAATATAAAATAGCTTTCGTTTCTCTTGAATTTAGTAGTTAAACGGTCTCAAAGTCGATAATTTTTTAGAAATACCCAAGTTTAGAAGTCAATAACTTCGTTTGCGACGGGTCAACAACTTTGGGACACAGCTGTAGTTATAGTCCAAGTGGTGTAGTTTGAGGTCTAGGTTAGAAACCCATGGCAACTAATCAACTTTTTTAATTACTCGGTCTCAAAGTTGATAATTTGAAACAAAGAGAATCACAGTTTTAGGTCAATTGCTCTAAAACGCCTGATTCAATAACTTTGAGCAAGAGCTGTAATTATGCTCTACGTGGTGTAGTTTTAGACTCAGAACCGTTGTTTATGTCAGAAAACCATGAGATCTAATCTTCTAAAGCCCTGGTTTCCTAGAAGCGAATCGCCGATCTTCGACGTCGCTCCTCACTGTGACACTGAAATCAAAGTCAAGTGGATTCCGGCGTGGCCATTCACGACGTCGATTTAGCTCGAACGAGCATGCTCAGAAGAATCAAGTTTTAGCCTGGGCGAGGAGCGACGCCGACGATAGGCGTGTTCGCTCCAAGGAAACCAAGGTTTTATTTAATTAAACGGTCTCTAAAATGATGATTTCAGTTTAAAAGAGCGTTTTTTCACGAGTTTACATACGTGCTACTGAAAATCTTATTTGCTCAAACTCGCATAAATACTAGAACAAATTAACAGCCTAATGTACTATAAGCTATCGAAATTTCATTCTTCCAGTGTAATAAAGTTTTATGTCACCTTGACCACAACACGGCCATTCTTCTCACAAATCTGATCCGCCATTTTGGAGCACTATATTTTTGAGATCCTAGATCCTCAGGATTCAGATCTCGAAAGCTGAAAATTTGCACAAGTTAGTTTCAAAGACATCTCTACACCTCTATAAAATTTCATCCCATTCGGGGATGATCGACCGGGGACAGTTTGAAAAATTGCATCAGTTGACGTGGAATCACTTTGATATAATCATTATGCACATTTCACCTGCATCTTATGTTATTGTCTAACAAACCTGTTTTTTTTTTTTTTTTTGACGTTACATTTATACTTTTTTCTTTTGAGCCTAATTTAATAAATTTGATTATTTATACAAGTTTATTACTAAGTAGTGTATATGCAAATTCTTCTGTAATTATGAACTCAATCTCTTACCCAATTGCAATCCTCTTCCTAAAATATAACATTATTTATGATCAGTATAAAGTCAAAAATAACAAAAGATGCATGTGAATTGTCACAATGTTATATCAGGGTGATTCCACGTCAACTGACCTAAATTTCTCAAATTGTCCCTGCTCGAGAATCCCCGAATGGGATGAAATTTTATAGAGGTGTAGAGATGTCTTTGAAACTAACCTATTAGTCCAGGATCTGAAGGGGGTTGAGCATGCATGGAAAGGCTGACGCAATATCATTTCTGATTATTGTTACAGGCACGATGGTGATTATGAAACCACATGTCGTCGCTCCCCTGGGTGGTCGACAACCCTGGGGGAGGGGGAAAGCAGTGGGGGGGGGGCGTTTGCTAAAACACTCATAACTCGCGAACTAGTTGAGATAAAACACTGAAAAAAGTGGCAATCGGCGCAACGAAACAAGGACTTCATAAAAGCTAAATATGACCTATCTTTGTTGGTTTCTGAGTAAAATTCCATTTTTTGCAAACAAGAAAATTTTTGAATAAAATGCGCAAAACAAACTTTTTTTCACCAAAATAAATTCCAAATCAAAATTTTTTGTTTTTTTTTTTTTTCCAAATAAAGTCCTAAATATCATTATTCAGTTTGTTAAATCTATTTAAGTACTGTTAACGCGCTGAAAAACAAAATGACAGTAGCAAGTTCGAACACTATTCATAGTACACTGTAAAAAAAATTCGGAAACGTTTCTGAGTATATCGTGCAGCTGCGGTTCATGAAATTTTCGAAAACGTTTCTGAGTATTTCGGAATTCTCTTTCTGTAATGTCCGGAAACGTGTCTGAGTATTTCGGAATCCTCTTTCTGTAATGTCCAGAAACGTGTCTGAGTATTTCGGAATCCTCTTTCCGTAATTTTCAGAAACGTTTCTGAGTATTTCGGAATCCTCTTTCCGTAATTTCCAGAAATGTTTCTGAGTATTCTGTGCAGCTGTGGTTCATGAAAGTTTCGAAAACGTTTCCGAGTATTTCGGAATTCTTCAAACAATTTTCAAAAACGTTTCCGAGAATTTCGGAATCCTTTTTCCGTGATTTTTTCTAAAATATAATTCTTTATTATAGTATTGCATACCATATCAGTTTCAATTATTTCATATCTAAGAGCAATAATACAAGCAATTTTAGAATCATTCGTGGATTTTTTTTTTTGGAATTTCTAATGACAAATAGCATGGTTAACAGCATAACATATGCACAGTTATAAATTTTTGAAAAATTATGAAATAATCTACTAGTTTCACTCCTAATCACAAAATCGTCGGGGAATTGGAGTGGGGGTACCTTCTGAAAAGTGGGGATTGTTTGTTAAACAATCTTAAACTTCAGTTTTTCTCTCAATATTTTCAAGACAAAACTATCAACATATTGTATTTTTAATGCAGAACTTAAAAACATATCTTGTATCAAACTTGATAGCTTTTATCTTCGGATAAAATTTGACAGGACTTACCTACCCTTTGCGTTCCAGAATTCGTTCACCTCAAATCAATTTCTCTAACGAACAAAGTGTACCGAAAAGTACCAACAGAGAAATTGATGAATTTAAATATGACACCAAGTCCCCCTGCTGGAACCATTCGGGTTGATTCTTCTGTTCTTGCCCTTTCCAGCTCATCACAAATATAAATACTTATTCAAAATAGGTTACTGATTTTATTTTTACAGTGTGCGCAAAATGCATTATATATTTTATTTATTAAAACATTGAACTCTATTACATGATTATTCCATTTCATATATACGAGAATACCCCCCCCCCCCCACCATAAGAGTGATGGTGCACCCATAAAATGCTATGAAGCACCCCCCCCCCTCGAAAAAGCAACATCATATACATTATAAATCAAAGTATCATATACGTTATAAATCAAAGTATCATATGAATTATAAGTCAAATACTTTAATATGGTGTAAAAATACAAAATTATTGTATTAAGTCTTTTTTTTTTTTGCTTTTGGTAAAATTGAGGCTCGTAAAACGAAAAAAATGAAGACACTTTTAAATACATACATGTATTTATTTGTTAAATAAATTAATACACATTTAACTAATTTAAAGCGTTTCGCTAATGCAAATATTTAAAGAGATATCGTTATTTAGATAATACTGAAGCACTATGTTCCTAATTACAAGAGATAGTTTTTTTTTTTTTTTACTTCATACAATCTAGCTACACTGTTTACAAGAGAATGAAAACATGCAACCTTAAAGACGAACTATCAAACCTGACAATTTGCATATTATAACATTTAATTCATAATGCTTGATACATAAATATTCAGCCAAATATTAACTGAGATTGACACATAAAAACAAAGTACACAATAACACTTATTTAAAGTTTTTTATAATCTTCAATTCATAAATTTTACAGAATAAAACTAGACACACTTGCACTTTAAATATGTGTTCTATGTAATGTAAAATATTTTCGAATTGCAATAGTTCACAACGAAAAAATTATACTGAAGAAAATAGTTTTTTTTTACGAGATTTATATGAACTAAATCTCTTTAAAGTAATAGAGTTGCAAAGCGACTTACCTATTCGTCGGTGGTGGTCTTTTGCAGGCTTTGGTCACCAAAAAGGTGATTTTTATGACAGAATAAAATTCTGCCAACAAAAATTACCCATTTGGTAGAAAGAAGAAAAGTATCCAAGAAAAAAGTAAATTACCTACACAAGTTATGCGACGCAATGAATTTACATGGCGTCCTCTAGGCAGTTATTTGGTTTTTAATTTCAGTTTGTATTCCTTCCGCGAGCATGCGTCGAGAATTTGCACTTCGTACTTAAAAATAAGTGACATAGCTTCAAATTCAATCTCATGACGATACATAAGCAAGAAAATATAAGACTTTAAAATTATCTTCAGTGAATTCATGCGAGGAACAAAACTTCTACTAATCCCCTTGATGAGTGTTGCTTCGCATACATGAGTCAGCACTTGTTTTCATTGCGTGCTGTCGAAAGTTTCAGTTTAGATTTACTGCTGGACTATAAAATTGCCGTGTAATCTGCGCATGCGTCGACTCTTACTTTCTTGCTAAACGGGAAACGTTTCTCATTATAGCAGAAAACTGCGGAGGGCGTACGAATCTGTGTATTACGGAAAACTTTTTTGTATATTCAGAGAGTTTTCCGAGATTTTTTACAGTGTATAGTTCAGGATCTGAAGGGGGGTTTTGAGCATGAATGGAAAACCTGACGCAAAATTAGTGCTGATTATTGTTACAGGCACTCTAGTGATTATGAAAACACATGTCCCCCCTCCCCTCGGCGTTCGACATCCCCGGGGGAGGGGGAAGCAGTAGGGGGACGTCGTTTACTAAAACACTCATAACTCGCGAACCGTAGGAGGTAAAGCACTAAAAATGTGTCAAAAGATGCAACAGAACAAGGGCTTGAAAAACCTAAACATGTTTATATATAGTCCTATCTTTGTTGGTTTATAAGTAAAATTCCTTTTTTAGCAGCCATGCAAAAATTTTGAATAAAATACGAAAAGCTTTTTTTTTTTTCAAAGATAAGTTCTTTTTCAAATTATTGAACCGTTTAGGGATTCAATAAAATCTGAAACTTCATCATTTAGTTCGTTTAAAACTATTTAATTATTACTAACGTGAGCGTTAAAAAGCGAAATAGAAAATGCAAGCACTGCCTAAGTTAGCGCATTGAATAAAACGGCAGTATGCTAAGGAGAAAAAAAATAGCCTTTTTATCCTTTTGAAGAGCTATTCATTCTTCAGTTTACAAACTTATTCTAATTGCTAAGCATTCAATTATGGCTTTAATTTTGTTATATACTGCTTTAAATTTGAGAGGAACTGGGGAACCAGGCCTACAGTAATTTCAATTCAAATATAATTTTAATTTATTTCTATTAATTTATATTTTCAATTTGCACAAAAGAATATTGCGGGTATTGTTTTGCGGATATTGCTTTTTATAATTTACCCAACGAAGAACAATGATACAAGAAATAATATGTACTAAATAAATATAAAAAATGAGAAGCATCTTTGAGCTTTTATGAAAACGAATATACATATAAAATTATACACTAGAGTTCTAAAAAAACTAATTAAATAAAATTAGTAAAATAATGCGTATTAAAAAAATAATTGCAGAATATCAATATGCATACATAAAGCATTAATATATCAGAAATTCTGAATGCTGGATCATACTCTTTTTTTGTTGACATGTAATTGTTCTATTGAATCGGTCTCTTCCGATTTTTTTTGTAGTTTAGGGGTTTTTGCTTTAGTCTTAAAAGCACAGTATTTGCAGCAAGATGAATAATTAATAAAACATTCACAAGATTATTTACAGTTCTTGCCTGCACAGGGTGGAATTAAAATATCTGGTAACACTGGTTGCATCATAAGGTGTGGGGCTTTATTGTTTTATTTTCATTCAAGTGAAACCCGAACTTGGTTACATCTTAAGGCACTGCTAAGGTACAGGGGAATTGATTCAATAGACAGTTGAGCAATACTTCTTAGCACATGTTGGAAAGAATTGCAGGAGCATGGTAGAGAGCTGATATTATATTTATTTCTGATGGAAATGATAAGAAGTTATTGTGTGTAATGGTTGCATTCGCAAGAAATACCTATTTTCTTGACAATTTTCTTATAATACAGATTTTGAAATTCTGAAGCACTCCGATATTGTTTTAATGATAACTCTAGCGTACAAAAAACAGTTTCCGACTTTTTTGGTAAAGTGAAAGCATACTTTTTTGTTCATGTTTTACTTGATGAATCGCAGGTGGAAAATGCGTCAAAAGCTTGTAAAATTTTAGATGTTTTTTCCGTAAGTGCTCCTGAAGATAGATGCCATCCTAAAGCTGTTTTCCTTTTCACAACACCAGCACATGAAATGGCAACCTCTGTCCTTTAACAAAGATTTCCAGTAAGAATTCATTAGTTTCTGATCTACAAACTATTAGTTACTTTTTCCCCTATTCTGCACTGAATCATATGCAGGAAGATAGTCTGTTGCGTGCTTCCTCCTGGTTGGACTCAGGCATTTCAGAGAAATTTATTACTTGACTCTCAGATTTTAAATAATATTCGTTTTTAGAGTTACCAGACACCAGAATCTGATTGGATGCAAGAACGGATATGTTACATATTACATACAATGAAATGTACTTTTAAAGGTTCTTCTTATTTTCAGGAATGGCTATGACACGAAACCACTGGTTACCTAGTGATTTTTTTTTATAAGCGAAGGAGACTTTCCTGAACTTCTGGTTTTCAAGTTATGAAAACGACAAAGAGATGTACCGATCGTGTTTAAAGTCCACTCATGTAGTTTGACTATTGGAGAGAAAATTTTATTATTTCTTATTTGGAAACCTGCAAAATCTTTGCTACATTTGAAAGTAGTGTTTGGGACATTATGAACCACAGTCATTCCATCGATAACTTGAACTTTGTTCTTAAAATAGGGTGCTTCTTCCAGAGTTTTGCTGCAAGAAGTATCATTTTCAATTACATTCACGAAATCGGACCTCGCGCTTTGCTTCAGTGAACCATTCTGATGAACCTAAACTAGCATTGGGCTTATTGTATGGGAATGATTTTTAGATGTACTAACATCACTTTTGAGTTAACGTTTCCCAGCTTAAATGTTTTTTTTGGTTTTCTTTTGCTGTTTTGCAGTGGCCATTGAAGACATTGCCATTGCAGGACTTCTCTGGATAAGATACTGTTCACATTTCTTTAACGTTCCACTGAAATTTTTACGCTGCTTATGTGGCAATACCCTCTTTCACTATGTTTCATAACTCAGGTGTAAAATCTGCAAAAGGTTATAAAGTTATTTAAAGCAAACTGGACAATGATATTTCAGATTTTATTGGTTCCCTAAACAGTTAAATAATTTTGATTATTTGAAAAAAAAAATGCGTATTTTATTCAAAATTTTTGCTTGTTTGTGAAAAATAGAATTTTACACGGAAACTAACAAAGATTTGATCATATCCATATTTAGCTTCTATGAAGCCCTTGTTTTGTTTCGTCGATTGCCACTTTTTTCAGTGTTTTATTTCAACTAGTTCGCGAGTTATGAGTATTTTAGCAAACGGCTCCCCCAAACTGCTTTCCCCCCTCCCCCGGGTTTGTCGACCACCCAGTTGGCGACGACAAGTGGTTTAATAATAACTATAGTGCCTATGACATTAATCAGAAATAATTTTGCGTCAGGTCTTCCATGCATTCTCAAAACCCCCCTTCAGATCCTGAACTATACTGCAAATCGTGTTCGAGCTTGCTACTGTCATTTTGTTTTTCAACATATTTACATTACTTAAATAGTTTTAACAAACTGAATAATGATATTTAGGACTTTATTTGAAAAAAAAAATCAAACGATTTTGATTTGGAATTTATTTTGGTCAAAAAAAGTTTGTTTTGCGCATTTTATTCAAAAATTTTGCTAGTTTGCGAAAAATGGAATTTTACTCAGAAACCAACAAAGATAGATCCATAATCATATTTAGCTTTTATGAAACCCTTGTTTCGTTGCGTCGATTGCCACTTTTTTCAGTGTTTTATCTCAAATAGTTCGCGAGTTATGAGTGTTTTAGAAAACGGCTCCCCCCACTGCTTTCCCCCCTCCCCCGGGGTTGTCGACCACCCAGGGGGGCGACGACAAGTGGTTTCATAATCACCATCGTACCTGTAACAATAATCAGAAATAAAATTGCGTCAGCCTTTCCATGCATGCTCAACCCCCTTCAGATCCCGGTCTATATGCACATTTTCAGCTTTTCGAGATCCGAATCCTGAGAATCTATACCAAAATATAGTGCTCCAAAATGGCGGATCAGCTTTGTGAGAAGAAATGCCATGTTGTGGTCGAGGTTACAGAAAAATTTGTAACACTAGACGCATGAAATTTTTGGGAGCTTAAAGTACATTTCGCTGTTGATTCGTTCGAGTATTTATGTGAGTTTGGGTTTATAAGATTTTGAGTAGCACGCATATAAACTCGTGAAAAAACGCTCCTACAGCTCTTGCTCAAAGTTATTGAATCAGGCATTTTAGAGCAATGGACCTAAAACTGTGATTCTTTTTGTTTCAAATTATATACTTTGAAACCGCGTAATTAAAAAGTTGATTAGTTGCCATGGGATTCTAACCTGGACCTTAAACTATTTTACTCGGACTATAACTACAGCTGTGTCCCAAAGTTGTTGACCGGTCGGGAACAAAGTTATTGAGTTTCAATTGACCTTTGCCCTCAAAGCCATGAGTGAGACACCAAAATATATATGCCAGCATGTACCTAGTATCAAGTAGTATCCTTTTTTAAAAGAATTGGCTTGGTTCACTCATTGCTTTTGAAGCAAAGGAATCGTATATTTAGCTCTTTTTTCTCGCGACTCTAAACTTTGACCTCCACTCGAGGGGTAACAAGTGAAATTAGAGAGGAAAGAAGCTTCACTTTTTCTTATCACCATACTAGTAAAATATCCCGAAAGTTTCAGGAAAATTGAAGGCGTCAACTATCAGGCCCCCATTTACTTTGTCCAGCTTTAAAAAAAAAAAAAAAAAAAGACTCTTATATTGACTCAAAAATAAATCTCAACACTACTCTCCTACAAAGGAAAACAAAATAAATAAAAATAAAAAAAATCGTGAAAAATCCGAGATGCACAGTTAGATTGTTTAGCGGCAACTTTATTACGTTTTCAAACAGGGGTGCAGCGAAGGAGAGGTTAAACATAACGTCCACCAGAACTGTTAATTTTAGCATTCATTGGCAACTCTTGGTACGTTAATATATGAAAAGCACAGAGAAGAATGGCGAAATGTCCATCATTCAAGTGTTCGAGAAAATCACATTTTTCAAGTTCAAACCCTCCAGCCTTTCTTTATTGTACAGTGACGTAAACTTACGGGTGATTTTGATTTTCACCCATATTCTTCGCCTTTCTTACCTGTTTACTTCTTACAGGCTTTCTTACCTTACTTTACTCTAAAAATACTCAGTGTGCGCCTGAACTCAATTCCAACAAAGAAGGGAAAAAAAAAGACGTTTCACCTTCCTTCCGTGCACTCTACATAAATAGGTTACTGTGAAATACCGGAACCTGGTAAATAATCGACATTCACCGGTGAATGTTGACACTCCCGTGGTACATACATACATCAGCGCAAGACCGAATATTTTCCGTGAATCATCGGTGAATGTCGGTATTCTCCGTTACGACTATGATCAACCCACCTCTCCTGGAGAAAGTTCCGGCCTGTTCTTCTCAAATCCTTCCCCTTACAGAAGAAAATTCTGGCTGCACAGGATTTTATGCATCCAAATCTCGCAAATGTTACAGAGCTGTAGCTGTATCACACTGACTCGACATTACCAGCGCGAAATTTTGTATATTTTTCTTTGCATAATAACATAAAAATGGTAGAATTAACCTATAGAAACTTTAATAAAACACATTCCTCGCACACAAGTTGGTGCTTTTACTTTGTTTTTTGGACATCAAAGTAAGGAGCAGTTAAATTCACATGACTTCATTGCAAACAAGTATTTTAATTCGTATTTCCATGTACATTGAATATTGAGCATACATTTAGAGGTTATCTTACGAAATGTTTTAACAGGAATTTAAGACTTTTTCTCTACTTAGCACTCGTTGATGAAAACGTCATTGTCAGCTTCATATGCAAGCAATTTACTGTCAATCTGTAAAAAGTCTAAAAATGAGCAAAACTCCGGCTTGGGTTCAGGAAACTTTTCATACAGTTCCCTCAGAGCTTGTTGTGCTACTCTAGTCCAGCGATGTATCAAACGTTCCAAAGCGTCAGGATCCGTTTTTGCATTATGCTTCTCAACTCGTTGAAGTTTTTGTACTTTTTCTCTTTTATTACCGATCTCTTTCTCCAGAAAGCTGTACATTCTCGACAACATTTCTTTGTCATCGCACCTTTCAATATCTTCCAAGGATTTTGTATTTTTAAGGACATGATCAATGGATGAATTAGAGTCAGGTATTATAGGATCCAGAATGAATTCTTTGGTACTAGAACTTGAATATTCTTGCATAATACTTGTTGGGTTGGTTTTAAGGTTTCAACTTCGATGTCAAGAAATTTTTTTAATCAAAGCTAGACCAGCTACATTGAAAAAAAAAAGATTAGTATTTTTTCTTCTTTTTAAAATTTTGTTGTACTTGCTAATGAAAAACGCATCATGGCTGTCTGTCACTAAACTAGTTCGTGAAAAAGGACTCGCGATGTGAAAAAGGTCAAAAATCACTGTTATAGAAGAACTAGATTTTTTTAGCGTTATGAAGTAAAAACAATTAACGCCTTCACTGTAACGTATCACGGTGGAGGTAGGGTCAGGTGGGGGGGGGGGGGGGGGGAGGGGATTGTCCCCCTGACTTTAAAAAAGGGATTCTTAAATGTCTAGGTGGACGTGGTTTTTTGTTGCTTTCCGAAAAACTTACATTGAGTACTGTCCGTTCTCAAAAGCGAAGACTACCACTCAGGACGAATTCCATTTCAAAAAGGGGCGATAGGTTGAGGATGTGCACTCACCGCTCGCACTTCTGTCTTTGAACACGTTATTTTGCATCTTTTATTTCCGGGTTTCCCTCCCTATTTCGATAAAATCACAGCGGACCTAACGCATGCGCAAATTGGCGCTAAGTCACGGCTTAGGAAAACGAACAGCACACATAATTTGCCTTTGCTCCTCCCCCCCAGGGTCTAGAAAAATTCGAAATGACGGACCCCGGAAGAATTAAGACAGAAAAGTATCGAAATGAAATTAGCTTGGATTTTATTTTTTCGTTCCAAAAACTAAAAGAATTCTGCACTTTCAGTGACTTATTCGGTGGCCAAAATCAGAACCACACTGACTTTTTATAGAATTAACAATATTGCTCATTACTTTCTTCTGAGAGGACATTCGTTAATTCTTTGCGACCGGGATTTTTGTGACACTAAAACGAATGCCAAACATACTTGAAAGATTATTACCAGATGAAATTCCATCCCCCTATGAGTGAAATCACATCAAGATTTCACCGTCAAATCTGTTGAAACCAATGAAATCTGCAACTGCTAAAACTTGTGCCATTCAGTCTTTAGGAGGGCTTGCTTCTCATAATTCAGATTTTACAAAAACGACTCTACGGGAAGAGAAATGTTTTCAATTCTCAACATTCATGATGTAACAGCAGCACAATCATGCGTGTTTGGAAGCAGTGGAGGGACGAGGGTCGGACAACTCGGAAACCCGGGAGTTTACTCCGAAATGTGACGTCAGCTCGCGATGACAGACACCTGGTGCGTATGGCGCTGACGAACCGCACAGCTTCTTCTACACAATAGGCAGCACAGTGGTCAACAGCTACGGGTGTTTCATTGTGTGCTTCATCAATTCGGAGATGTCTGCTGCAGCGTGCGGCTGCGCGCAAGGATTCATTTATGCAGGATTCCGCTCACGCAAAACCATCGCCGCCTGCGGCTACAATGGGCCAATGTGCATAGGAGCTGGCGTTCTGATTGGCAGCAGATCATCTTTTCTGACGAATCCCGCTTCAATTTGTGGAACCATGATGGCCGAATTCGTGTCAGGCGCTATGCCGATGAACGACACATTCCGGAGTGCATTATCGAACGCCACAGTGGACGAACACCCGGAGTTATGGTTTGGGGTGCCATGACATATCATGGACGATCATAATTGCTACGAATTGTAGACAATTTGAACCGGATCCGATACATAAACGAAGTTTTACAGCCCCAAGCTATTCCTTTCCTGCAAGGATTGCCAGGGGCTCTATTCCAGCAGGATAATGCCGTCCACATGTCGCCAGGACTGTCAAATCCTACCTTGATTCGCAGCAGGTACAGCTTCTTCCTTGGACTGCATATTCCCCGGATATGTCACCGATAGAACATGTGTGGGATTTCGTTGGGCGGCGTCTCGCTCGTGATCCTCGTCCTGTTGCTTCGACAGACGAACTTTGGTTGCGCATACAATCAATATGGAATACTCTTTCGCAGGCAGATATTCAAACTTATTTTCACTCCATGCCGAGTCGTGTAGCAGCTCTTATTGCGGCGCGCGGTGGCCAGACAAAATATTAATTTCTATCTCTTTTTATTGTTTGTTTGGTTTGAAAATGTAATAATTTATTTGTATCATTACCACTCAACTGTGTATTAAATTTCATTCAACTATGATGCTTCCTTAATGGTGTTGCAATTTTCACAAACAGGAGTGGAGATAGGCCGACGCATCAGCTTAAGTTTAGACATTTTGGATCGGATTTTTCATTGTTGCACTGATAGGGTTACTACAGCAAAGTTTCGGATTTCGCCAAATTTGCCAAAAATAATATTTTATTTAATGAACAATTCACTTGCCGCTAATAATAGCTCACAGTGAACAATCACCAAACGCGATTACTCGCCAGAAAGACAACCACTCAAATACGCGCTCCGATCCAAAATGGCTAATCTTAAAGCTGATGCGTCGCACAGTGGAGTATTAGACTGAAAATCCTGGCCAAAAGTCTAAAATTAAAAATTTACCCGATTTTTATGAAAATTTATTCTATGATAGTTGACTAACTGGTGCATCGATCGGCACCTGTTTTGTAAACTTGAGTCACGTACAATTGCTCATAGCCTCGGTAAAAGATGAGATTTCTATAAGAATTTTCGCTTTTTTGTTACGTTTCAGCCGAATTATTACGTTTCAATGTAGGTTTTTTTGTGGCTTTCTAAATGAATGGAATTGAACCAAACCAATTTTACGGTATAAAGAAATGTCAGGGCTTAGTGCTAATTATAAATCAAAGTAAAAATTTTTATTTTCTTTTTGTGAAAAAAAATAAAGAAAACTTGGTACGTGAGATTTTTAAAGGTTTTTCGCCTTAATTTATAACTAGAGAAAGCTTTTTAAATGGGTGTCGGGCTTGGTCGGGCTGTTTTGAAAGTTGCATCGTATTTGGCAAAGTCTCTAGTACTAATTTCAGCAAAAAAATCTTCCGCCTACAACTGCCCTTTTTTTAAATGATTTTTTTTTAAAGTGCATAATCCGATCTTTTTGTGACAAGTCATGATTTTAAACTGAATTTACCTACAAATATTTAATAAATTTGTAAAAAGTTATCATGAGTACTACTGAATGAAAAGATCGACATATTTGAGCGCACAAACAACAATAAAATTTCAGACACGAGTTTCAGGGCTACGAGAAACCGCTTCATCAATGTATAAAGATGTAAGCTATGGAATGAGAATCATCCAATTAATTTCGAAACGTTTACCTATATGCATCGCTAAAGAGATTTATTGCACCCCTAAAATATGTGTTTGCGTTCAATTATGTTAATTTTCTCATGTACGTTAATGAGTTAATAAATTAAATTATTTTGCGATCTCGCTAAGAAAATTTGTTCTTCCTTAAAATTGAGATAGATTTTAGATAAAATAAATAAATATTTATATTTTTTCAGATCATTGCTGCAAATAATGTCCCGGGGGGGGGGGGTCTTTTCCCCCTTATGCGTAGCAAAAGGGGGGAAATACCTCCCCCCCACCTCCTAGCGTTAGGAGACAATTGTAATTGTCTCCTAACGCTAGCGAGCTATCCACATTTTAGACATTTTACCTACTCATTGTGAAATTGAAATTATATAAAATTTTAGTTCCTAGTTTTTGTTCGCATAATTTTTAGCGGGACACATCACGCTAAGTAAAACAAAGGATCGACCAAGGTACGAGTACAATATATACAATTCAAAAACAAAGAGCTTTTGAATATCCATTTTCGAGTGTTTTTACAGTTATAACATCCTAGTTCATTTATTTATTTTTTTTACAGTAGAAAAAAGGTTCTTTGTAACCCCGAAACCCTTGTCTTTAATTCTTTTTGTGCATGATTAACTCAGGGTTTTAATGATTGAAACCGAACGAAAAGAATAAAATTGATTATTTTTTTGGTTTCAAATTAGTGTTTTGTACAGAATACTAGGATTTTTTAACCACTTTTTGCTTTTTTTTTTCCCTTGAACAGTGCACTTAATTACATATTTTCAAAGGAAAACTGCCATTCGCATGGAACATGTTTACTTATCACTTGTCTAAGCGTTATTGGCAAAGAGCCAACCGTGACATCCATTTCGGATCGAGTGAAAATTTTTGAAAATTTTTATTTCAACTCATTGAAAAAAAATTCATTATAAATCAGTGAAACAACGTAACTTCACCGTTTTTGCTGTAAATGAAGGCAAGGTGTTTATATTATTTCCTTAAAAAGTTTCAGAGCCATAACGTTATTAAAATATTGGATGCAGGAATTTTAGTTTACAATGATTGAATAATTGAAAAAGTCGAAAAAGTGACCTTCCTTTGTAAATTCTTAGAAATTCGGTTAATTACGTTAGAACTTCAAACAAACCATATTCTTGAGGAAAATTATTTTTCCTATCTAGTGATGCATTGGGTTTTTTTCTACGTTTACTAGGATCGTTTTTACAGTCGTAAACATGCAAAAGTCTAAACCGTGGATAAAATATTAAATATTTCATTTTCTAATTCAAATTTAAAAAATCCAGTTTCAAATTGTAACACCAGACCTTTCAGACAACTTGTATAACAAGTTTCGTGTATATAAGTGGGATAGCTTCGCCGTACAGCGCACAAACGCACACAAGGGTGTCGCCTTCAGAAGAGTGAAAATTTCAATTTAGTTTTGGCCAGGATATTCAGTCAAATACTCCACTGTGCGTCGGCTCGTATATACAATGAAACCTGTGTAAAGTTGACCACTTGCGGTGCACTAGTTTAGTGGTCAACTTAAACAGGTGGTCAACTTACAAAGGCTGATTTATATAATAAGGGCTAATTCCATGACTGAAAAAAGCGGTCAACTTAGACAGGTGGTCAACTTACAAGGGTGGTCAACTTACAAAGGCTGATTTATATAATAAGGGCTAATTCCATGACTGAAAAAAGCGGTCAACTTAGACAGGTGGTCAACTTACAAGGGTGGTCAACTTCACAGGTTTTACTATATAGGGGCCTTAGAGTGAGTTTCGTTTCTGATGATGTCAGAGCGTTATTCGATCAGTGAATGGGCTATTATATATATGAGGATTTGTTTTTTCCCCCACCAAAATTTATTATTTTACAGAAACAAGGTGAGGGAAAGAGGAAAATAAATTAAGTGTTTTCTTACTAATTATTTTTGTCCCTTTATACTATTATTTTCAATTATCATAAATCCGTTTAAAATAAATCTGTTTCACTTGATCATTTTTGTCACTCTAAACTAGACTTTCAGGTTATTGATTACGGAAAGGCATAAGTCCACTAAAAAATAAATAAAAATAATAATTACTTTCAGTAGTGAAATTAAGCTGAAATAGTGATCCTACTTATGGCTAGAATAGCTATTTATTTATTTTTCATTAAATAATTCATCCCATTCATTGTACATATTCAACAATGTTAAATTTATCAAATTATGGGATGACGTATGTGAAAATTTACAAACAACACGCAATTTTGGTATATAGAGAAGAAAAAAGTTTTGTTCAATAAGAAAAAAAAAAAAATATATATATATATATATGTATTAGTTATTGGAGTTTTGTAGAATTGAACACTTTTTATTGCATCCTGAAAAGTTTCAATAATGGGACTGAAGCCCTTTCCAAAATAATCGATTCAGGTGCTAACGGGCTCCTGAGCAATGCAACACGGCAGTTTTATACGTTTGAAAAGTAGTTTTCAAATGTATGGCCTCAGTAACATTTTGTGGTTTAGCTCCATGCCTGAAATGTGTTTAGTCTAGGACTTTTGTAAGAAAGCATTATATCAGCTGTTCTCATTTTGAGAAAATTGTAGCAAGCTTTATTTGTTGCAGAAAAAAAAAAAAAAGATCTCCTACTAAGGACATAGAATGTTAAGGGATGAGGGAAGTCTTTCATTATAAAAAGAAAAAGAAAAAACCTAATAAGAAATTTAAAAAACAAATACTCTGAGGTGCAAGCCCCCGCAGCTCGAAGTAGTTTTGTACCAAATTTCAAAACTGCCGGTGTTATGAAGTATCTTGGACGCAAGCCCGCCACAGACAAAAGACAGAATTTTCCAATTTCTTAGACTTTTTTTTTTAATTTTATTTTAGTATTATTTTTTTTATTAGTGCTCTTTTGGTTTAAGTTGAATAAAAAAATCTGAAAAGATTATGCAAAATTACACCTTTTAGAAACATGGAGTAACAAACTATAAATCATAATCATAAAAATTAAAAAAAAAAAGTTTTAAATCCTGACTGCAATTTTTAAGTACAAAGCTTGAATTAATTTTAAAGCAAGTTCGTTTTTCATATTTTTGACTTACAGCACTTTTGCTTCGACAGCTCTGATACAAATATATAACTGAAAAATTCTTTCTTAGATATTTTGTTGTTAAAGTTAACCCGAATTACAATACTGCCATACAAATTATCTAATTTCGTACATTTAAGACACAAAAATCTGATTTTGGAATTAACATTTTATAAATGGTCAGAAATATATAAAATGAATCTTGTTTAAAGATTATTTACAAAAGCTTCTTAAATTCAAAATAGTATTGATTTTAAAGTTAGAAAGAATAACGACATCGAAATATTTCAGCATCTGATATTGCATTTGTCAAAATAAGCGTTTAAAACTAATAAGTTTGCGAATTGAAATTCAATCTGTTACGAGCATTGCTCATTTTGATTAAACTATCAAAACATATTTTAAATAAAACTGAGTAAAGTTTTCCTATTAAAAAAGTAATCGATAAAAAAATCAATTGTTTTTAATTTCAAGTGAACAGAAAAGTAGTTATTACCTTTCTTAGAGAATATACGAAATCCTTTAAATTTAATTCCTTTCAATACAAGAGAAAATCCGACGCTAAACTTGATTCTTTCACAATATTTAATGCAAAAAGCTCAAATTCGATTATTTTTTTTACTGTACAGAGAAGATCAAAAAGTCGAGTTGTTAATAGCTTTCATGTGCAGACGATACATTAAAAATGTCGAATAAGTAAAATTTTTATTTAAATTAATAAAGTTTTCGGAAAGATACAGACGGCGGTATTAAAAAAAGCTGCTCGCTGTTCAAATACACTTTCGGCACAGCAGTCTCTGGCTAATGGCGGCTGAAAGGGGCTAAAACAATCAAATCCCGCAACTTATAACCTGGTTTCAAGCGTTGTAAATGACAGAAATTTTAGACACTACAACAAATGAATAAGCACGTTAAACTTCAAAAAATAAAACCATTAACATCATAAATTGTCTGAACCCTACGTTTCACACCAAAAGAGAAATTAATTGACTAATTTTTTAAACCACCGCAAGGTGGCGTATTCAACCTCCGAACTGCGAATTTGGTTAAATATTCCATTTATCGATCGAGGGAGGGAGGGGATGGAGAAATGAATACTAGAAAGAGGTTCCCAAAGTGGGTGCTGCAGTATCCTGTTGTAAGGAATTTATACATAGGAAAGTTTTAATGTTTATAACAACAAAAATTTTCAAATTGTGTCGAACCTAATGTGTCAATGCATTTTAAAATCACCCAAGGCATATTTTGATTCAAATGAGAGGAACCGAAGGACTCAAAAGACGCCATAAAATGGACAATATGATTAGAAAAAATAATAAATTTAAATAAAGATTGCCGCGTCTGATGACTAGATAAGATGTTCATGCCCACTCATATATAGTTTATTTGAATTTCCCCCCTTTTCTGTAGGATTTGGTGGTTTGTAAAGAGTACAAATTCTCTTCCGCTGAAATTATCCTTGCACCTTAAAACAAAATTTTTTTTTTCAAAATTATTACAATCTTACACTTATCACACACGCGGCATGAAGAATTTGTGTTAAGTTTTTTAAAATAGCTTATTTTTTCCTTCTATGTGTGCCACTTTTTGAAATCTTATGGAAATTGGTGATCTTCCAGAGTTTCTTTCATTTAAATGCATTGAAAAGTATAGGGAAGAGTTGATGCTTCAGAAATTTAAATGTGACTTGTTGAGGGTGGAAAGGAGAAAGCACAGCTGAGTCTGTGACTTGAGAAGGCAATATTCGAACATTTTTTTTTACCTGATACTAAGAAACAAGTCTATTTCAGTCAGGGGCGCCCGAGAATAAATTTTTAGGAGGGCGGAAATACTCAGTTTGCCAAATGGAGCTTAAAATTTTGCCGAATGGAACTCCAAGTTTTTTCGAATACAGTCGAGTCCCGACTTAGGCGAGGGATGCGTTCCAAGACCCTTCGCGTAAGTTGAAATTTCGAGTTGTGGAAAAGGGTATGGGTAAAAACTTTTATAAACATACCCATACGATTAAAGACACTTGTAAACACCACGTCAAACTGTTAAAAACTATTTCTTAACTATACATTAGTTTCTTAAATAAAAAATTGAATTTTTATTTATTGTATTTAAAAAAACCCCGTTTTATTTAACATAAAAAACTGCTACGATGCACAAAATCAATGATCAATGGGAATGAAAGACGTAAAGTAAACCAACTACGGTACGAAAATTATGTAGTAAGAAAAACAAATGCACTATAGTTGTTGAAACTTTCTCTTTTTCCTTCTATCTTCACAAACTGTAAATGAAACAGCGCTCTTAGGTGTCATTATATTTCATCAACTTTCTCATATAGAATGAAAAAAATAAATGGAAAATAAGGAGTGGTTATTTGTATAAGCGATGTTTAGAATTGTACGGTGTGGAACTTCCGCTCTCAGTGATGGCAAAGGGATAAAGGTCCATTCACGAAAAAAACTGCGATTCCCTTTGGAAAATTTTTGTGTTGCGGGTGAAGAATTCGCGTTAGGAATAAAATTATTTACCGGGAAAAAAAATCACGTTACAGCCATTTCGCGTAAGTCGGATCGCGTTGTAGCGGGAGTCGACTGTAACAAAATACGGGTATGGGCACAAAAGTACATTTAAAGAAAAGAGACATTCGGGCAATTAAAAATTCATATCTCCAAACATTTTGGATCATATACATGGATAACATCTAATGAGAAGGAACTCAAGGCATCATCAAAAATAATTTAAAGAGGGGGGGAAAAAATCTTAAGAAGCGATATTGTCTCCAAATTTGCCGAGTAAGGAATTTTTTGGAAGGTCACTTTCACTTAAAGTGATCTCTCATCTGGGCACCTCTGATAGCAGTGCTCAAAGAACATTTGAGGCAGTGAGAAGCAAAGGGATGTAAGTGGACATTTTCAAGTTTTGAATAAAACGCGTTTAAAGATTACGTCCTAGGTAGATTTTCATTCATTTTTTTTCCTAAATCCTGCTGTACAGCAGGACCTACCAGGGCTACTAGTAATACCTCTTGCCCCAAGACAGAGGAGGGGTTCACCTACCATCTGTACTGGTTATCTCCAAATTTTTAATTTTGCCACTTACATCCATTAGCTTCTCACTACCTCATTTGACAAAATTTGAACAATTTTGTTCGTATGTATTCTCAATTCCTGACAAAAACATTAGTAGTTTTAATTATGCTTTCCAGATTTCTGAAATGTTCAACCGGGACACCGGAATGCTCCCCCCCCCCAGTGTCTCTAGTATTCAAATGGGCACATACCCCTGGCAGATTTTTGGAGAGCTTTTTAGGGCAGTTTATTTTCAATGCTATGGATAAATGGTTACTAATTACGAACCTAAAACAGAGGTGATAAAAAATGGCATAAGCAGATAAATTTGAACATTTCTCTTCCGAGATGTAAATATTTACAATCTATTTTAGTCAGAAAAAATACTTTGGATAAGGAATAAAAAATCGAACAATATTTAAATATACCTTTCATTTTTTCGCACTTTTTTACACAGTCGTTTATGGTTTTAATCTTGTTGTAAAAACCCTTACAAGCTAATCAGGTATTAATTTTACATGTCAATATTACAAAAGATAAAGTAATTATCTTAAATAATCTTTCACGGTTAATTATTTTTAGACCTTTTTGGTCATTTATAATCAAATTTATCTTTTTCCTGGAAGTGAAGTAAACCTTCCGGAATACCGGGATTTTGTTAGAAAACCGGGACTGTCCCGGTCAAACCAGGACGCCTGGCAAACCTAGTTTTAATGCTTGTTTCAAATTAGAAAATAATAATGCATAACTGCAAATGCAAAAATAAAGAATGCGCAATATAGCACCTCATAATCAAAACTGCTGTTACGACCTCCTTTTCAAAATGCCCTTGCATTTTGAAAGCGATGCGAACTTAAGAAACAGAAATTAGAAAAATAAATAAATAAATAAATTGAATTTTGACATTTTGAATTCAAATTATGTTTTTCGCAATCACGAGTGTGTATACGTTGGCGTGTGTATGTGTATATGTAGGCGTGTGTGTTTGTGTGTGTATGTGTGTATATGTAGGCGTGTGTGTTTGTGTGTGTATGTGTGTGTGTGTTTAGGTGTATGTTTACATGCGTGTGTGTGTAGGATATAGACTATGAACGCAACCTGGAGCAGCATCGGGAGGAGCCGGTTGACGGTGGTGCTGCAGAGAGAGGCGGGGGGAAAATAAGATCAGCGTAACGCTAAGGACAGTCAAGTGAAAACAATAAGCAATGTGATTGCTCGGAAAAAAAAAGTGGCGATCTTCCTAAATCAACCGCGGATTGAAAATCGGGCGATTCTATAAATAGTCCTTCATGCATAAATAGCAATGGGTAAATTAAACCGAAACTAACAAAAATTACAAACTCCAGCTGTCACAAAGTGGAAGAAAAAGATTTTTGACGGACTCTCACCCCGAAATATTTTTAAACTCGTGTTCGATTCCCGAACACAGAAATACTTCTCGGTTGCGTAAATATTTGAGGCGTGGGTTACGTTTGAGGTGAGGGCCAACCTGGAGGAAATGCAATCAGCAATTTGTGCTGACGATCATAGATTTCGGAAAGTGCTCAATCACTCTGCGGTGTGGCGACGACCCGATTCTGAAGCAATCTGTCGCGCAGGTGTCGAATCAGCGTGGGCGGGGGCTTTTTACAGACGTGTGGGGGAAAGAAAGTGGAAGAGAGAAGCCAATAAATGTTTAAAATGTTTTCATTAAAAAAAAAAAAAAAATACTGGAAGTTGATCCAACTAAAATGGAGATTGCTCCAAATATTCTTTGGCGGTTATCTTTATATATTAGTTGACATATTACAGCTTGCAGAGGCGACCCAATGGTAGGTCACGTGACCTCCCGAAAATGTCGTTATTCGGCAAATTTTGTCTGACAATAAGGTTGTTTCCGTCAGTCTAAAGAACTACTTTTAGTCACTGAAGTTAATAGAATGAGAAAAAAAACCCAGAAAATACTTTCATTTTCCCCAACATTTAATTTTTAAGTAAATTTCCAAAGTGTCCGATTTTTCAAACTAGGCGTGGTCTTTATAACGTCACAAGCGATGCACTTTGGCGCTAAACCACTGGCGCGCTGAATGTTTACACGTGCTGTCTACCGCGTTTCCAGGTTATGATAATTCAGAAGCGAATGAAATATTGCGCTGTACGCTAATGGCATCAGTGAATGGCATTTCATCACTTGTGATGTCATGTGCAGAAGCGTAAAAAATAAAATTGAACTGATTAAAATTATTTATCAAATTATTTAAAAAATAGTCAAATCCTATGTTTTTAAGCATGCTCTTTCAGAAAAAAATACTTTTAAAATTTCGGAAACGATCCATTCGGAATTTGGAGACAGAATCATATTATTATTATTATTTTTTAAACGATGCCCACTGTCTGATCTTTTTTTAGATGTAGGTATGTGGGTGTTCATATTTTAACATTCTTGTAGAATTAGGACATTCATTCGGTAAAATGAGAATCCCCCTCATCAACAACCCCCCTAAAACAACCCCCCCCTAAAACAAATCTGGTGCCACTGAGAGCGGGTCCGAGATAAATCTTTACGATTCCAAGCAAGAAGAACAAAAATACTAACTGATGAACTGACTGCAAAATATTGAAAACACTGGAAGTTTTTTTTTCTGGTATTAAGTGCTCGAAGTAGGTTATGCTAGTTGCTAGCCGGTTGAGAGCTGAGAAATAAAAATGGCAACTGCACGGGAAAAAACAGTGTGTATTGTGGTTAGCCAAAACAAAATCACCATTGCCAGGGGTGCCCACCTGGGGGGGGGGGGTGGCTAACCATTGCCATAGAAAATTCCAAGGGGGGGGGGTCGAGGGATATTTTTCTCTCTTTTATTAGGAGGTTCTTCGTAGTATTTGGATGGGGCTGCGCCCATGCTCTTGGGCAGTGGTCGGAAAGACTACATTTTTTTTTGTAGCGAACTACAACTACTTTATTATTAATGTAGTTAACTACAGCTACTTTTTTCAAAATGTGGCGACTACAAACTACTTTTGAAAAGTAGTCGCTACTTCCCTACTTTTTAAAAAATAAATTAAAAAGCATACACATGCACACCGTTTGAGTATTGAACGAAAAAAAATTCAAACGTGGCTTGGATTCATAAATTGGCTCATTTGAACATGGAATGTTACTAAGATTTATTTATTCTTTTTTTTTCCTCTTTTGAACTAATTTGTCATTCCAAGCATTTTTTACGATTTTTATGAATGTTCGCTGCTAAAAAGGATTTAAAAGAAAGACTTCAACTTTCAAATTTTTAATCCTTTCCTGCCAGCGAAGATATAACTCAAGAAGTGCAACTCGGCTACTTGAAAATGCAAATACATGCAATAATAACTTGATTAAAATTTTACATAAGACATTCACATGCACAAAACTGATTAACTGATGAAAAACTTCATATTAACAAAAGACAAAAACTTTAACTTTCATCATAGGAATTAATTTTATAGGAACTTATATTTTGCGGGAACTAATCAATTAATTTTGAGCTTCAAGCTAGGGGTCCGGACCTGGACACCATCTCCTTTCTTACGCCACTGATAAAAGGATATAAAAACTTTTTTCAATCCTACAGAATAATCTCCAATACTGACAAATATCTAATAATAGACTTTTATTAAGTTAATATATCAGCACCCAATCAGTAAAAATGAAGAAATACGAAAAATATGCCAAACGATACTAGTTTTTATTATTAAATATTAATGAATATCCAAAAGATAAAAAATAATTACTAACGCTTAACTTACTTCAGTGTGCAATTTTAAACTACTTGCGGATGACATTAATACCAAAAGCCTTTTTTTTTTACAGGGCAAAGTTTGCATGAATTGGACAATAACACTGTAATATTTATTGTTAGCCAGGGCAGTTCAATATCAGCCTCTTCTATTACATTTACAGTACCTTCCATATTCGGTGAATGTTGGAGCAATTATGTCATTGAAATCTAAAACGTTCATTCAGGCTACATTCTCGGCTAACAAAAAGCACCAAGGTGGTACTAAATTGTCAGTTATCGCTTGTTCTTTTCTTTCTAAGCCGCTCTCTATTAAAGGTGAATATTCAATTCCATGCTCTATTCAAATATGAAAATTTTGATGCGAAACAAACTAATGGCGTCAAACAGATAGAACGTATGACGTCAAAATAATGTCTGAGGTCAGCTCGTATTTTGATGAGTCATATTGTTACGTGTCCGATGCAACTTCAAATTTTCTTTGAATGACGTTACAGTTCTTGAGAAAAGCACATGAGATTTATTTACAGCTATGTACAGGAAATGTAGTTACAACTGCTAAATCAATCATCAGCAGTTAAGTAAATAATCAAATAACACCGTAAACTCAACGATGGCACACGTGTTTAAATCCAAATACGCCAAAACACAGCGCAAATGCCTCACAATAAACAGAACAACGGTTCAGACGAATCTCAGACAGTTAAAAAGCACGACTGACTCTGCTCTCATTCACAAGACGCCCGGCGTTTTATACCAAGCGAAGAAATATCTAGAAAATCCTACAAATTTCTCATATTTTCTTTTTATTCCATTCAAAAATCTTAGTGTTTAGAAAGGGGGGGACCGTATAATTCAGTCAAATGTTAGGGGGTTGTATGTACATTACAAGAAACTATTTACAGGTTACGCTACTAAGATAATTTGAGATGAAAGATAATGGAATAAACGCTAAATTTAGCTAGATTACAACAAATTAATCATAAAAATAATTCCTATTTACAGAATTTGTAACAATATTTATCATTACATTCGTTGATATACTCGCGTAAGATTTGCACCAGTCAGATTCGTTTGAAACCTCGTTTCTTGCTTTTTTTTTTTTTAAACTTTGTTTGCAAGTAGTTTTCAGAAATTGCTACAAACTACTATTTTTTTCTACCGAAATACTCCCTACTTTATTTATTTATTTTTTTAAAGTGGCCCGCTACACTACAGACTACTAAAAAAATGTATCTACTACATTAGCGTCGCTACTCGTAGCGCGCTACTTCCGACCGTTGCTCTTGCGGGGATGGGCACCCCTGCCAATGCACGTAAACAATTTTTCACCAGATGTACCATAAAGATCCACCAAGTGTCACACTCAGTGGATTTTCAGGCCTCCTACACACGAGGCGGTTAGCTGAGTCAACTTTTCGAAAAAGTTGCCTGTCACCTATGTTCTCACTGTCTTCACTTAGAAGAATCAAATTTTCTTCTCATAAGCCAATATCATTAGAGCAGCTACTTTACATCGCTGTTAAAACTAAACCAAGTGGACTTAACTAGTTTTCCCATGTGTAGAACGAACGCTTGATAATGTCCCGTCAATTCATTGACGATCGTTGGTTATAATAAGTTAATTACTTTAGCTTCAATTTTGCTAAGTATTTCTTGCCGAATAAGAGACAAATAACATTCTAAATGCATTGAAATTTTGGTGGCGAGACCTTGGGATACAATTTTGAGCTATCTGTGTTAAATGTCTGTTCTCTAAGGAAACAAAGCCAAACTTTTCGCGGAAGAAATGTATTCATTCCGTAAAAAGCAAAATTTCCTGCATAAATGCAAAGAAAACCCATATGCTCTTCTAACTGTGTGAACACCACGAAGCACTTATGGTGTGAAACTTTTCTGGGGCTATGCTGGAGCTCCAGGGCTAGCCTATCTGATGAATCCCGATATTCTGGCAGTTTAAAATTCTTATGCTTTCAAAAAAGACTTTTTTTATTATATGTCTCATGAAAATATTTCGTTCTAATATATTTTTAATAATCAACTGTAAGTAGTCAGAGGACATCTTAATTCGCCTTTATTTGGGATATTACTTTTGGAAGCATCCGATTTTGGTCTTTCTTAAAAAGCTATTATTATTACCTTTTTAAAATAAAACAATAAGGTACGTAACACAGGATTTGAGCTTACGCTTATCGTAGAATGGCAACTGTAAAATAAAAAAGAAAAGATGTCATCGAAAATTTCAGCACGTTTGACTTGATTTAATTAGTATGCGTTTTTTCAATCTTCTCTTATCTTCTTAATAAATTCTTGGAAGAAGGCTCGCCGTGTGACTGAAACTTCGGCTCAGTCAGAGGAAAAGAAATCTATAAGAAATACTCATAACTGAACTAGGCGTCCAACAGAAAACCTAATTGAAAGCAAAAATACGATTAATCCTCCCCAAATATAATCAAGTAATCACACTGATTTGACTACAGACAGTGTTTAAGAGCGTAACTGCGGCGAACTGTCTTTTCTACATGCATGTAGCACTTTATAAGGTTTTGGGGACTATAATGCTGTCACGGAAAAGATAAACTAGAAGAGAACAAACCAGTTTCAACAAGGTTTACCCTTATTTGGGGATTGTTTCTGGAATTTTTTTAAAAAAAATGTTAACCAATTCTAATTACATTCGCCGTCTGCTTTGGCACCAAGTTGTTCCTGTCCCAGCCAAGCACTTGATTGACATCGCCAGATGGCGCATTTCTTTGCTTCCATCTTTTCCGTGAACCCAGTTATCGGTTAGTTCTACCTTGCACATATCAGAAGCAGATCTTCGTTAAAATGTGAATACTTCAAGACCATTGAAAAGTACGCATACTTCACGATTTAGAAAATATTTACAAAAGACAGAAGTTTCAAAACAGACTCGACTTGAAACAGTTTCTCTAACATCCTCTTCTGATAAATTCGAAGACAGGAGAAAGAGCCTCAACTTCAATTTCCGGTTTTACTGAAGAGGATCAACTTAATAAGAGAGAAATTTTCCTTGTATCGTCCCAACATAAATTGCGGGTTCTATTATCTGCCCAGGGAGATATGAAATTAAACTGGAGGAGGAAGATACTCTTGACTCTCAGCTTGCCTCTCTCTCACACATCGGCTCCCGCAGTGGAGGACAATATTTTCTTGAGAGGATTCTGAAGTACTTTATCTACGAAACTGGTTAATCAGTCTCCCGGCTTTGTCTATTCTTCCATCAGCGGGCGGAATTGCGTTTCCTTTTCAGATCCTCGTGTCTTTTGTTCCATGCGCGCGTCAGACGTGTGACGTCACCTGTACTAGTAATCGAGTACATACTTTAACGACGAAGTGAAACAAGCAATTATTTTTTGATATTGCATGTGCAGGATATTGTTCACCTTTTGATGACCTTATGAAAGCACTTTCTGTTAAAAAAGAAACATTTACCAAGTGTCAAAAGTTGTGCATTAAAGTGATCCAAAAAAGCTTTTTTTTTTTTAATTTCAAAGTTGCAATAGCGCGGAAAAGTTACGAAATATAAAGACAAACATAGAAAGAAAAGAATTATTGAAATCGATTAACATCTTCCAGTCGCTCATGGATCCTAAAATGTAACAAAAGATGAAAAAAACATTTTTGCGATTTTTTAAATTTTTAAAAAATAGATATATTTTTTTCAATGTAAAAGTTTGTAACGTCTATAAAGAGAGCCTCAAAACATTGTGTTTAAATTTGGTTTCGATCAGTTAATATCTTCCGGTCGCACATAAGCTCCAAAATTCCCCAAAATGATAAAAAAAAAGTCACATTTTTATGGTTTTTTGGTATTTGATGAATACTTAGTATTTACACGTAATATGCGAAGTATTTTTTCAGTCGAACTGAAAATGAGATAGGAAAAAAACTTGTCAGGTTCAGTCAATGTTTTCCAGTCGCACAAAGCCTTAGAAGCTTTCGTGCGCAGACGTCGGACAGCAATCCAGACAACGTCACTCACCTAGCTGGAACGCTCCCTCCACTCCATCCCCGCCTTCCCAGGACCACATCAGCTGTCTCCCTATATTGTTTTTTCAGTCTGCATCTGTCAATAGGGATCTAGATGCACTATTATTCAGATTGATCTAGCTGTTTTCGTTCTGCAAGTCTTGTAGTTTTCTGTCATGATATATGCCTGTGCAATGAGCAGTTTGTCTCTTCTATTTTAATGAGTTGCCATTCCGCCACATGTTTCAGCTCTTGAATGGCAAGACAACGGGGCCTATTAGGGGAGACTGGGGCTCATAGCGACACCTTTGTCATTTTTGATATTACCGTAAGATTTTATCTGATGTGAAACATTTAATGCATCATATCATTAGAGTAAACCTTGAGCAATATCTTTATAAAATAATCATATTAACCTTTTAAACGTTTTTCATGACATAAAGAGGAATTTACGTAGTCTCTAAGTTTGTCTCAAATTCCCCCATGGAGGAGCTAGTAGTGACATGCTTGAGGCACGTTGTGACACCCAAAGAACACTTACAAATACGTTGTAACATGTACAAATTCCTATGTAAGAAATGCAATGAAATGGGATATTTTAAGTCAAGAATGAAATAATTATTCATTTACAATGCTCTGAAAACAAAAGAGAACACCTTCATGTTTTCCATAACACTTTAAACGAAATGAAAATAAAATAATTAAATTATTAACGCTTGCGAACTTTTTTTTAGAGACACAATAAAAAAATGCGTTAATCAACAAAGATAAAACGTAGACCAGCATTAATTTTTGCCATCTTAATCTTTGACTCGGTACAGTGTTGTAGGCCCATATCCTACAGGCCTACCTATTTTTATAATCACTCATTATCATCGTTTGTTTCAACATCCGGTGTGCTGTTAATGCAAATAAAATAAGTTTCTTTTTTGGTACATTTGACATGAGACCATTTTTTAAGTATCATGCATTGTACCCAGTCTACTAAGGGTTTAGAAACTTTGTATTGCTCCAAGCAAACTAGACATAATCAATTTTTATCATCTTTAGAGCTATCCGAATCTTTTTTCTTCAATTTTTTGAATAACATTGGTGTACTTTTTTGCGCACTTTTTGGCATTTCCGTACAGTTTAAATTTTGCTTTTTCTTCTTCAATTTGTTTCTTGCGTCCTCTTGCGTTTGTTCTGTTCGAACTTTTATCTTTAGGTGCGATTGCTAGAATATCAGGTTTTAAAACATTTGCGAGCGGAGTGCTTGCACTTTAGATTTGCAGCTTTTGGTGGCTGTCTTTTTTTCTATAAAACGTACCGCTGTTACAATGCTAATGTCAACTGCTATAGACTCATCAAATTCAATAAGATTTCTCCGTTCTGAAGACTGCTCTGCATTCTTACTATCATTGACTAAATTTATTGCTGAAGTGCGGGATTTGATAACACCTTCATATTTATTACTTTCACTTACCGTTTGGTCATCATCGCTCTCATCTTTGATGGATAATGGACCGAGGCAAGTAGTGACACTGTCACAACGTGCCTCCTTGACTTTGTCACAACTAGCGTGTCACGTTATTTTGAACTTTGCTCAATATTTTCCGAAATAGTATCACAATCAACAAAGAAATGCATAGAATAGCAACTCGAAACAAAGGTATATAAATAATGTTAGGAAAGTTTTCACACCTCAGTGTCCTTAGTGGCGATAAAAACTGCAACGCAGGTCACAAAATTTACTTTCGCTGTAGAAAACACAATCAATATTTTTATCTTGAAAACAGTTTAACGCTATACTTTCAAACTTACACAAAAGACACTGAGACCATCAACCTGCTCCTTCACATGACGCAACAGGTATTGAAACCTATTGGCTCAGTCAGGAGGCTCGATGGCACAACTTGTCCCGGGGTTGATTGTGCAACAATCAACCCCAGGTCTCCCCTACCTCCAAAGGGTCAATTGGGAAAAAGTTAGTTGACTACCAAAATCTTCCGGTAGTAAACTTTCAGGGCATTGATTGCCTGGTCCTAGAGATTGACCGAAACGTGCTCAGCTAAGGTCAGCAACATTTCTTTGATATTTCAAAGGCAATTAAATCAGGAACCTGTATAAAAGATTAGGCTGTACGAAATTCTGGACGTTTATCACATTTGAGACGGTTGACAAGGCAAATAGAATTTTGAGATTGTGTATATAAGTGAAGAAAGCCTCGCACTTATAAACGTCTAGAATTAGTTTTGTTTATATTGAAATAATACATGCCTTATCTTACCATCTTAGGACGGCCCGAAACTTGTTTATAATGCATTACAATGAATCAGGTATTTGCCAAAACCTTTGCTTTATGTTGTCGAACCTGCGATCGAATGGAAGGGTTTTTTCGCCCACCCAGAAATCTTACTGTTAACCATGACTTATGATAATAAATACATAAATGTTCAGGGTTCGAAGAATTTTTAAGACAAGATAGATAGACCCAAGAAGGAAAATTATTAGAACATTCACTACCTTCCCCCCAAAAAATCAACTTCAATGTGCAAGAATACTCAGAAATGGTCAACTGGATGTTTTGTGAATTATCTTCTTCCCCATTGTTGGCATAAATCAGTGACTACGACGACGACTTCAAATCACACATCGACAGTGACTCAATACCTGACTTTGAAACCTATTTACTGGTGAAGTTAGGCATTGATGATCTGGACAACAGGGTGGTTCTTATAAATCCTTTCTCGAGATTCAGCTCCACAAACTTTACCTGAGGTACCATGACGAGTTTTACACAGCGTTCAATTGTCTGCGTGTGCACTGGGAATTGCTTGAAAGTAATGTTCCAGACAGCCAACTAACTTTTCACCAATTGGCTCTTAGAAATATTAGGCTCCGTTGTCTGGCCATCCAAGAACTCAAACATGTGGCGGAATGGCAACTCATTGAAGTGGAGGAGAAAAACTGCCCCATTGCACAGACATACATCATGACAGAAAACTACAAGACTTGCAGACAAGGGAGCCTATATAGGGGGGCAAGGGGGGGGGCTCGGAAATTAGAACTTCCTTGTTTTTAGTACTTTTTTCATTGCAAAAATGTAAAAATATTTCTTCTCCAGCCATTAATGAATAAGTGATTAAAAATGTCCAATTTTAATGATTTTAATCTGTCCTGAAATTGATTTTCATGGGGAAAATATCATGCTAAACCATGGTTAAAATATCTGAGCCCCCACCCCCTTACAATTTCGCACATGGGAGCCCATGATTGCAGAATGAAAACAGCTAGATTGAATTATATGATAACGCCCTGTAATCCCTACTGACAGATGCAAACTGAAAAAACAACATAGGGGGACAGTTGGCGTGGTCCTAAGGAAGATCAGGATGGAGTGACGTTGTCTGGATTGCTGTCCTACGTCTGCGCAGGAGAGTTTCTTAAGGCTTTTCGCGACCGAAAAACATTGCCTGAACTTGACTCTTCTTTTCTTTTTTTTCTAGCTCACTGTCAGTTCTACTGAAAAAATGCTTTGGCTATTTCATTTAAATACTCATTATTCATCAAATGCAAAAAACGCGTAAAAATGTAACGATTTCGTTATTTAGGGAAATTTTGAGCTTATACGTGCCCGGAAGATATTAACTGATTGAAACCAAATTTAAATGCAATGTTTGAGGCTCTATTTAAAGACGTTACAAACTGTTTCATTAAAAAAACAGCTAGTTAAAAAAAATTAATCTCAAAAATGATATTTTTTTTCATATTTTGTCAAACTATGCGCGACCGGAAGATGTCAATCGATTTTCTTAATCCTTATTCGCAACTTTTCGGCGCTATTACAACTTCGAAATAAAAAAATTAGTTTTTTCGGCCCAACCTATTGTGCATAGTACTTAATTTTTGAGGCACTTTAAGTAAATAAGTAAAAAAAAAACAGTACAGGTTAATTCAAAATTAATGGCGAAGTTTATAACGTGCATATTTATAAGACTGAAAACGGTTTAAAAACGATTTGTTTCATATACATATTTAAATCATTCTAAAGCTGTCCTACGTGCCCTCGTGACGCCTGAACAATATTACACCTGCACTCAAGCTCCTGTCATGCACATAAAGGGGAATAGAAACATTTTACAGATCCCCACGGGAAAAAAATCACATGGTGTTAGGTCTGGTGACCTGGAGGGCGGGGGAACCATAAAGTGCTAAACCACCTCTTCTGATATCGCCATTTGTGCTATCTGAAGAATAAATAACAATTGAACGCATAAGATAACACGCAGAAACACCTATTAGTAGTTAATTTAAACTTTACGACTCGGTCTTTTATCCAAGCTCCAACGGAGAGCTGTTAGTTCATTATTTTCAAATCGGTAACCTTATGAAACGCCACCGTTGTTTTTGAATCCTTGTATTGCAAAATTTGAAAAATACTTTAAAAACAATACATTGGTCTTTTTTTTAAAAACTTTCTTGGAGCTATATAGCTTCTTAAGACACGATGAAGGCAAAACTTTTAATATAAAACGGAACTAATAAATGCAAATTGGAGTACATCTATGCAGTGTCCTCGAATTTTCTACCAGTAATGAAATGCCAAACCCTGTGCCGATTTGGCAATATTTGGCAAAATCTGTATCGAGCAGTGTTTCTCAAACGATGATCCGGCGTACCGGTCCGCAGAAAAATTTGACCGGTTCTTAAGGATTTTTGCTCGTCCACGTTAAAAAAAAATCCTTTTCGAAAAAAAAAAAAAACCACCATGACCCATGAAAACAAATATCCTATCCGACATCTTTAACTTAAATTTTTTGATTAATTTTTGTACTTTTCTATAATTTTTCAGCAATGTTTATTATTTCTGTATACTTATTACAATAATTTTCGTATATTATTCTTAACATTGAAATATTTTTTGTAACGGTTCTTTAACACCAAGTAAAGTTTCATTTATGATTATTATTATTTTTTATAATTATTATGTTTTGTGGAAAAGAAAAAAAAACAAAAAAAAAAACTAGACGTTCGCAAAAAAATTTTTCGCAAGTATTTAACAGACTTCGAGTCGAAAGTTTTTTTTGCGAAAAAAAGAAAGAAAAAAAAAATAGGGAATAATCTGACCCGTCCGTAAACAAATTTACGGGTTTTTAACAATGTGCGAAATAAGGCTTTTTTTTTTTCAAAAAATTAAAAAATAAAATAAATCTATACAAGAAAAGATAGAATAAAAAAAAAATTATTAAATAAAAACAAAAAACCAGACTGCGTAAAAACTAAAAAACTAAAAAGAAAAAATAAAAATCTCAGGTGTTTAGAATGTTATTTAGTACTACAGAATAACTACACCATTGCAATAGTTTTATTATCTATATACACACATAAGACAAATCATAAATTCAAAATCAGAATAGAAGGATCAACAGTCGGGGCCCATTCCTTTTTGACCAATCAAGGAGCCCCGTAAAATTTGAATGGGCCCGGTTGTTGATCCTTCTATTCTGCTATTGAATTTATAATTTGTCTTTTGTGTGTATCGATTATGAAACTATTTCAATGGTGCAGTTATCAGTAGTACTTAATAACATGCTGGCTTATATATTTTTCTTTTTAGTATTTTGGTTTTTACTCAGTCGGGTTTTTTTGCTTTTATTTAATAATTAGTTTTTATTATAACTTTTAATTAATTTCCATTGACTTATGGCGACTGGTTGTTGATATGATGACCTTTGATTACTTTTATGTGTTTAGTGACACTCCCAAGGTTAAGACAAACCGATTGACGTAAGATATATCAAAATTGGCCAAGGCATCTAGCCTCTACAACGCCGGGAACAAACATACATACATAGACTCATAAACACATTACGCTCCTTTGCATCGCCCACGCGCAGTCGAGTAAAAAAGATGAAAAAAAAGAAAAAAGCAACGGTCCGTGAATTTATTTCAAAAGCTCTTTCCGATCCGTGGGTCAAAAAATGTTGAGAAAAGCTGTTATAGATCATGCCAAACCATGGTAGAGATTTCAATCAACAATCTCTAAAACTATCTTCCCTTAGCTGGTTCCCTGCAACGTAGGAAACGTACTCCAGAAGTCAATATACACTCTGCATCAGTTATTCTCAAAGTAGGTGCACAAGATGTATTACAGATTACAAGAGCACCGTAGGTTTGCTGCTAGAACTTTTTTTGAGAATGCTCGTTCTGTTCTCACCACGCAGAGGGCCTTCCAACAGATTTCCAAAGCATGGCTAGCGGCCGCCATCTTAAAAACTTAATGTAAAAAACTAAATAGTCAACTATATCGAACAATATAAAGTAAGTTGAATTTTTTTTGTTTTACATCCCTTTACAACCGATTCATATCGTTTGCCCACCCTGTATATTATTGACACCGGCTGTGAAAGTTCTTACTTGTAACTGCACAGCTCCAAACTGTCGTAAAAAATTTGAATGAGTCAAATGTTTTGTAGTTTTTTGCAGATCAAAATGTAATAAAAGTAAACATTAGAAAAATTTAAACTTTGCCGAAATTTAAAAAAAAAAAAAAAAAAAAAAAAAAATACACATTCTACACTGTTATAACCAGGGGTTCCAGACGAGTGAAAATATTCCCTCTAAGGTGAAAGCATAGTGCCTGAAGGAGCAATGCAGGCCAGAAAATAGAGCAGAGGAGCCAAAACAGCATGCAATCGCAAAAAAACTCATTGCGCATGCGCTTTTGCCTTAGACATACATTCAACCACCTCAATATGGCGGACAAGTAATGATTGCGTTTGTGTGTCTCTCACATTGAATGAAGTACACAATTGGATTAAAACACAACTTTTCTAGGGTTAATTATCCGAAATTACAAGTAAGTACAGCTTTTGATCACTTTGTAGCTTTTAGGGCTTTCAAACATAGTTATGTGTTTAAAAGTGCATTTATTGCTTTTCAGTAACCGTTAGTCTTCTAGTTCCCGTTTACTGTTACTATCGTGAAATTTCCATCATTCAAAACGCTACTAAAAATATATGTCATTACTTTCTTGAATACTCGATAAGCAGCTTTTATTAATCACCAAAAGAACCTTAATAAAAATATTTCTTGTGTTTCGTAATTATAACAGAAAGCTAGCGAGAAAAAAAATCTCTCTCAGTCTAGCTCTTTTTTTTTGCTTTCTCATTCAAGTGTTAGAATCATTTCCTGTTAGCGGTTGATGCTCGATAGCGTTAGAAATTCCTTTTGGTTTTTTATTTAACTGGTTGAAAAACTTTATGTGCTTTTTATTTTGTTACTCTTGATTAACGTTTATGAAACGATTTTGTTCTTCCGTAATTGTAATATCCCTGAATATTTTTGGCTCATCATGTAAATAATCCATAAGTACAGCTATGCTTCATTTTCGGAATACGTCATGTTTTAGTAAATGTATAATTTCTCACATGTTTTAAATAATTACTCGTTTTTAAATTATAACGTATTTGTGACAGATCTTTGATACCAAGTGGAGGGGTAGATATTTATTGTTTTATTAATTTTTAACATTACCTTTTGTTAAAAAAACCATCAGAACCCTGAATTTTTTCACATGTTTTTTAACGGTTCCAGAGTTCTTATTCATATTATTTATTTTATGAATTTTTAAGAAAACGATAAAGATTTCACCGGTCCGCAAAGTTCTTCATTTGCTTTTACCGCTCCCGTGGGTCAAAAGAGGTTGAGAAACATTGAGTTATAGAGCACGATCAGATGAATTAAAGCTATGAGCACTTCTTAACTATGTTGAAAGTTCTGAAATATGATCAAATGCTGTAATTACATGTTTTAATCATTCCCAATACCGAGTTCAATGTGAAAATGTCCAAAACGTAGAATATCATAAATCAAAACAAAACTTAAAAAAAGAAAAAAAAAAATACACAACTGTATTCAAAAACGCACACAATACGGGGGAGGGGGGAGGAGGATCTATAGTAAGGGTGCCATTTCTCTCTCCGAAGGTTCCTTTTTTTCACTCCGGCTGTCTAGTTTTTAAAAGGTGCCTGTTTTTCACCCTATTTAGAGGTGCGATTTCGGCTCCGTATTGGGTGCCGCTGGTGAACAAGCGTTTCTCCCCTGAAAGGTGCCGAATGCATCCTGTAGTTTTAACAGTGTAGTTCGAGGGGAAAAACAAAACATCGCTTCGAGGTGCTGCAGAACTCAATCCAAGAGTCTACATTCGAGATTTGATACTTCTGGGCCTCATACTGCCTGATTCTCTAGCTGACACCAGGAATTTGAAGGTCGAGGGGGGGGGGGGTGTAAATTTTTAAAGACAATCACGAAACCGAAAGGATGGGTCACAAGGCAAATGTAGAACTTCTGAAACCCTCCTGCGATAATTTCTCAAAATTGAAGTCAAAAAACGCAATTCCAGGCCATTTTTGGTCAATTTAAGAGAATTACAACCCCTCTTGACTTACGCCTGGCCCCCACACTAGGCTGCCACGCACACACACATTGTTTTCTTTGTCAAGTTTAGAAAGGCCAATTTTGGAATAAAATACCAGTTCACATTTTATTGCTACAAAGTATTTCTTCATCCAAATGTAAGCCAAGTTGCTTAGGTATGG